>NW_028323820.1:0-27781 GCF_984573655.1 Nuphar pumila | reverse complement strand
ATCCAGCTCCTGGAAGTGAAGGCACAAGGAGCAATCATCCTCAACGTAAGCGCATATCTGGCGCCTAGACCTCTCGCTTACCGCTTAACCATTGTTTAGCCATTGTTTACGATTGGTTAACCCAAGTTAATTAACCCGTAAAATTCAAATCGGCCCGTTAAGCAACTCGCTTAACCTTAAACACTGTCTGCAGCAGTATGCTTAACTCGTAAACAAAAGGCTTCAAGAGCACGTTTAACTCGTAAACAAGCGGCCCAAGCGCCGTTAAGGATGCTGCGACGCAAGCACTGACTTCGTTTCTGACGAGCTCCTGCCAAGTCATCATGGAGAACGCCTCTTCTGATGTTAGACGCTCAAATGATGAACCTGAAGCAGCCATCGGTGCTGCGGCTACGGGCAGTGCAAGGCCCACGGGGATTAGGAGTAGCAGTAGGGTTGCAAGCGCGTCCTCCACCGGGAAGAAACGGCAACGACAGAGGAGTATGTGCGCAGCCTCACTGGCCTCGACTCTGTCGCTCCTGCCTCCGTCACTGAGGTGGTGGAGGATGGTGATGATGAGGAGCAGCCAGAGGCAACAGAGCATGACTGGTTGGCTGGCTTTGGGGCATGAGTGTGCGTTGGGGATGGTGAATCATAATCATCATCCCTGCGCTTGACATGGCGCTTGACATGGTGAAGTAATGCCACATGTGTAGCCAATGATGTCTCTCAGTCACTTGGTGTCTGTTTTCTCAACACGGTTTGCATCCAAGGGCTCCAGGCCACCTTCTTGATCAAGCACTCTCATGGTGTAGCGTCCCGGCGTGTTGTGAGCCCTTATTGAAGGCTTGCATAGCTTCAAATGAGTAGAAAGAGGTTGTAATCATGCTTCGACGATGCTTAACTTTAAGCGTAAACAATTGATAAATTTCACCCACAAAATGATTTTTAACGCCGTAAACAACCCTTAAAATTCAACTGTTAGGCGTTTTTAAAAAAGGGTAATACCCAGGTATTAATTAATCGATGTTAATTAACCCGTAAAATTCACCTGGGACAGCATAAGCGAGAGGTCTACTGGCGCCATTTGTTGCTTTCTTGGCTTTTGCCAATGCAGTGGGCCTTTTTAACAAGCTGAATGGTTGAATGGTGTTGTGACAGGGAAGAAGAAGAAATATCAGTTGGGGACTGTGCATGTCACTCTCAAGCCGCATGGATTAGATCATTGGTGGTCATTCCATGCTGATAACATTTTTCAAATGCCTCGGTATCTATGTTTGTCCAGCTTTCCCAGGATTCTTCGAATGGATACGTTATGTCCATCTCTGGACAATATTTGCATGGAGACGGCGATGTGCTATCACGGATAGCGTATAGGCAGCTCGTCCTAGAAAGACAAGGCTGGCATCGAAAATTGGGAAACAGTCTTGAGCGGCCGGGCTGAGCTCACTGCCTGAATTGTGAATAGTAAAAACTCAACGGGTTACTAAAGAAAAGAAAATAGAAAAGAGATACGCCACCTCAAAGAAGGCGGCGTTGACAATTTTGTAATCAGGCTATTACAAGCGACAGGGCTGGCAAAACAGGAAAAAACACAGAAACTAACACTGAAAACAATGACACAAACAAAGACAAAAACACACAAGAAAACCAGCAACCTAAGCCACGCCGGGATCTTCCTGCGGTGCATCACACCCTGCATGGAAGTCCGAGCCGACGTTCACGGCGACACGAGAGAGGGACTTGTAGTACATGCACGCGTTGCCCTTGCACAAAGCACAGCTGAGCTCCCGGCGGACGCCACGTACGAAGGCAGCCTTGGACACCCGGTTCCCCCCCCCCTGCCGCCAAGTCGCCAAGCTCCGAAAGGAAACGCGAGGCAGCGGAGCCCATGTGGCCAAACGACTCCACGGCGAGTGGGGATGAAGTCGTAAGCGGAGCCCTCCCCAAACTCCTCAAAGGCTCGTTGCTTCCGCAGCTCCGCCTTCGCTGCCGCGGATCCGGCAAACCTCTGCGGCATCGCAAACAAACGACGCGGCCACCGGGTGCGTAACAACGCAGTCCATGACGCGGACGCGGCCGTCAGGCCAGACAGTCAAATATCCCCGCGACGAAGACCAGCAGCCCCCTGCGCCCCCGCAGCTGCAAGGCTGCTGTATTGCGGTTCCACGCTAGACGCGCAGCCCGCACAGTGGATGGCATGGCGCCAGGCCAAAACCCAGTGGTTATGGCGCATCGATGCCTCATCCGCATTGGCGGTTGCACGAGAGAGCGTGGTCCGGCGTCGTGGAGTCGCCGGAGGTGCAGTGGCAAGGCGGAAACATCCACCATCAGGCTATTAATAAGATCGAGCAGTGTAGTTAACAGGAAAAAACGTAAGGGCGAGACAGCCAAAGCTGTTCTCGCGCCTAACTGGCAGGGTCCCAGCAACAAAGGGGTCCCACGCCTAACATGGAAGAGTGTATCACTCAACAAGAAGCGCACAGGATAAGGGGGGTTGCTTAGAGATGGAGTCAAAGGCAGGCCTCTCAAGATACTCGATGAAAGACGGGAAAGTCAAAGCAAGAATGGAAGCACAAATGCAGGCTACTGCAGGCTTGGGCGTGGAACTTGCAGAGCACCGGATAAAAGGGAAAGGCTTGAAAGGCGCGAGGGAGAACCCTGCCACACAACACAGAAGGCGACAAAATTCGCAGCAGTGCGTTACCAAAGGTTTCTTCTCAAAGCAATACGACAACCGACATTACAAATCGTCGAAGCGATCCGGCCATGCCTTGCATGCCTTCCGAAGTAATGCAACTACGCGACCAGCCTACATGACCACTTTGCCGATTTGATAGCGAGCGTCCACGCTCTGCATTTTCCGTTCAAATGCAAACTTGACAACATTCGCAACGGGGATGTTGTGCAAGGGTGCCTGTCGGCGGAATGTCTTGAGAGCTTCCAGCTCTTGAAAAGGCTGCCGGCCGCCCGCATTCATCAAGTCCACATTTGCCTGTGCGCCAACAGCAGCTTTGCGCAGCTGCTGTCGGAAAAACGTTCGGCCCAATGCAGCGGGCTTTCCATCATGGTGCGGTCGACGATGTTGACGTTGGCACCAGAGTGGCAAAGGAAGCACACGATGTCGCGCCAGCCTTCATGACCGCTATAGCAATTGCTGTTTTCCCGTCGCTCGTCTGCGCGTCTAGGTACATGGTCCGCTGCTGCAGACTCATGAGGCCCTGTTTCACCTGTACAGTCGAGCGCCCCTCAGAGCTTCGCTGTTGCAACCCATCTGAGGCGGCCGAATAAAAAACAACTGCGCCAGCCCAACAAAGGCGTCGACAAACCAGAGCTGATCTCTCGCCTAATTGGAGGGATGCAGCATCCCCCACAGGAGGACGCCACTATGGAGGCTTATCTGAGGCGGCAATTCTCCTTCAAACGGATGTAAATCGATGGACATGTTGCAGTGGGTGTTCCAGGAACTGGCTGGGCCTCTCTTTGAAGTGCATGTGAGGATTTCGAGTCAAGGAGCCAATGCACGCCAACCGAACATTCAAGTTTCTGCAACTAGTAAGGTGTCATCATCTTCAAGGGAGTATGGCACATGGTCAACAGACTGGAGCCACAGGCGTAATGAGACGGCGTTGATGTCGCCAAGCTGTCTTGCCCGTGCTCCATTGCTTGCTAACCCTGATTATCAAGCCTTGACATGATGCACAGTTTCTTTGGTTTTGTTTGTTTTAGGCTAGTACCTCAAGGCATGAATGAATATTCTTATGGAAGCAGTTAGGGGAGTCGCATGGATTTCATTCTACTCCCTTGTGGTCAGAATGCAACCGCCCCTTGTCGCGCTGTTTGTTCGTGGCTTCCTCTTGACAGTGCCAACTCACGTGCACCAAACTCCAAGATAAATAGCCAACATCACATGCTTATAAACAGTAAAGGATGCTTCATGCCCTTGGTCTTGACATATGGTGACTTGGGAATGGCAATAAACATCATTGAGACATCAAGTGCGAGCAGCAACCAGCGCAAGTGTCTTATGTACAATTGGCTCTCAGGCAGCATGCAGGTATTCCGAATATTACATGCCACCTGTGGAAAGAGGAGGTCGTGGGTTCAAACCCAGTTTAGGGCCTTAACTGTTTAGCCCAGGTGCCGCTTGTAAGGTCGTGTGCGGAGGACACTATGGCGCCTGCCCGATTAGCCCAGCCCCCCTTCTCTTTGTCGCTACTATCAGTAATGCAAACACCTGTGTCTGTGTTAACTACTACCAAGGTGACATCCAAGCTGTCTACAACTTTTCGAAGAAATTGGCAGGCCCGTCCATAACGCCGTCATCTCTCGATCGTGCATACGAGATACCAGTAACGCTTGCCTCAGGTCATGGTGATTGTAGGCCGGGCTCCAATGTGCACTTGCCGTTGCCGATTTTCCATGTGGATGGGGTAATGTTCCATACAAATACACCATCAACAGATCGCCATGTCGTGCGGGCCGCACCATCCAGTCACAGTAGTTGACAATTGCATGCACAGCAGAGGACGATCCCAGCTTGCACGCTGTGTGTAGGGGAGTGCGTCGATCATGCGATCTGTATGTGATGTCAGTCGCCTCGCCGATTGGAGACCGCTGTGGCAGGCACACCATCACTGTCCGAATGCAACCGGAGATGACAGCGTGGTGCAAAGTGCTGACCCCGTTCGAATCCACCTGGTTCACTGATACTCCTTTCAGCATCAACTTCCTCACCTGTGGGCAGCTTGGCAAGTTAGTGCCCCACCACAAACTTGGAAACAAAGTAATTTCATTAACAGCAATTTTTCAGAATGGAGTTCGACCCCCCTTTTCTGTCCCCGAAGTCATAGTTTTACAGGAGTCTGGACCCAAATATTGATCTGCCTGGCAAAACTGTTCACAAGCGAACAGAAAAGTTCAACGTTGACCACCGGGCACGACAGCCATGTTGATCTCGAGCTTTATTGGAGGGATGCAGCCTCCCATAGAGAGGGAGGCGGTCAAGGAACCTGACCCAAGGCTTTACTCATGAAGCACACCCGAACTTGGCAGAGCTGGTTGGCATTTTCTTGACAATGCCAATGCCATCAAGAACGCTTCCATTAGCCCTGGGATTGCAATGCTCGTTGGCTTTGAGATTGATGCGCACCTGAGCAATCTGCCAGCGGGTATTGAACGGTTTATGGTTTATGTCATCCATGACTGTAACAATTGAAACAGTTGCCCTGAGCCCACTGGTGACACATTCTGCCAATCTACGTTGTCCCATGCTCAACCATGGAGACATAGCCAGCAAGTTTGTGAGGACATAGCCATTAAGCATTTGCACACGATCATTCCCAAGTAGTATGTGGAGGGTCACCAATGTCCATGTAATTGCAGCATTATTGTATCATGCCAATGTGTTAACGATACATTATCGTCATCATCACGCTTGATGGACTTCTGAGTGATATCATTTTCAGTTTACGTGTTTCTATGATTCAATTTTCCAGCTGTTTGGCAACTATTGAACAGCAGTTGACTGTCATGCTGCAAGCAACATTTGACGTCCAGTACCAAAGGCTTGCAAGTGCTTGGAAATAGCGGACACACCCATTTCCAATTGCCTTTCCTGGCAAAGTTGTGGATGGGTAGATATCCTGTGGACTTGTCAATCTGGTTTACGTGCTGCCAAGAGAACATTACTGGACGGTCGATCCCCCTCAGTCCAGTTAGATAGCCACGCCCTATGTCAATTCCACAGCATGAGCATCTGCAAGGTGCGGCTGCGTAACGCAAAAGGCACAGCAAATTACAATAGAAAGTTCAGGCTCATGAATGAGCTCATGCGAGCAGCTATTGGAAGGTTCTGTCCGTGGCGCATCCACATACCACATCGCACAAACACCACAAAAGTCGTGTTCCTATAAAGTACCAAAGTATTCCATCACATGACAAAAAATGGAGAAAAATAAACAAGGAATAAAGACTTGTTTTTTTTTAGTTGTTTGAAGTCAAGCCATAAGCACATAGGCGTGCTCATCACGTAAATAGAACCCCAGTTATCCTTGAGATACGGCGGTTGGAGCAAGGCCAAGCTGCTCATGACAGAAGCGTGCCACGCGTGGCAACAACTCGACAACCAAAACACACTCAGCGCTCAGAACAAGATACTGAATTCAATTGTGCCAGACGTTCTTTCTTGCAAGACCTGTGGGCGATGGTAACTGTGAACAACCCCCCCAACTGACTGACGACACCATCCTGAGACGTGGCGCACTAAAACTCGCAACCTCGATGTTGTTTCACAGAAAAATCACATGAGTGCATCATCATCCCTAATCGCGGGAAAATTTCGTTCCGGAATTCAAGGCGTACATGTCATCGCCGCACGGTGCCACGACAGTCGCGCTTCCAGGCGTGTGATGCCACTGCAAAGGTGAGAGCAGTGGCGCGTGTGCGGCACACGATAGAAAGTTGAAAGACAAAGTCAGGAAATGTGACGCAGGCTTCTAAAAGGAGAGGTGAGACACCAATAGTTGGGTACGTGCGCTGATCTGAACAGCCATGTTTGCACGAAAAGTTAGTAGAAGGTTATGTACCAGCCTGCTTCTGATATGTTAGTTGACGCGAACGTCTTGACAAGCGAATGACGGGGGTGGATGCCTGAATCTGCTTATGCGTCAGGGTTGCATGTGCGGAAGATAGGCAACTAAACACTTCGGCTGGTGATCATACAGACGAGGGCTTTGTTAAGCATGCGCATGCAGCACACCACGCAAGTTAGTACTCTGTATACCCTGTCGTTCGTGTCTTTGGATGCTCCGTGTCAAACTAAGTATCGGCTTCTGTGCACGAAAGATGGTCGAGCGCATCAAGCAACTACAACTCCAGGTTTGTTCATCGCAAACACCTGTCAAGTATTGATGTCGCAATAATGCTCGGCATGGTTGCAAGACGTCAGGCAAGCGAACGACTGGCATGACAGCCATCGAGCCTCTTATCTCCCACACCACATCCAAGTGGGGAGCGCAAAGGCGTGTTTTAGCCACGAGTGAGTGTCAGTAATGCCTTTGCAGCAGCTACTGACGAACCTCGTGCCTTTTCATTGCGGCGTGCCGTGAGGGTTGGGAACTCGAAATGCAGTCATGGATTTCGAGATAACGTGGTCTTAGCGTTCGGTCACTTGTTCTATTCATGAAATACCTGTACCACCACAAGGAAGCAGATGCTTCCGTGCATAACTCAGGTGCCGGAGGAATTGCCTGTCAGGGTTCATGGCGCTGTCGCAAGCGTCAGCACAACCGCACAGAAAACAAGTTTGGACAGCCGGGCTCATTCAAGGCATGATATTATTAAAGTTTGTCTGCTTGCAGATTCTTCATCCTTTGTCATGGATTGAGTCGAGTTGCTTGCTGCAGTATGAGGAGTTGCAGCAGATGCTGCCGACGCTGTGCCCAATGGTTCAACCACGAGCTCTCGTCGACAACGACCTGCTTGAATTTCTACAAAACGCATCACCAGGCTCCGCTGAAAGTTTTGTCTCTGCGACTGCCAAAATGGCGGCTTCATCCACAAATTGTGCAATCTGTGGCAACCCTGGCACCGCCCATTCACCAGGCGACGACAGCAGCGACGACGACGACGAAGCATCAGTCGAAAGTGATGACAACCAGACAGATCCCATCGCGAGAAATGCAGACAGGTGCAGTGCACTTCGCTTTACAACGAGATGGCGCCTCAATTTTGTCACGAGGACTTGTCACCTATCGAGCGGCCAGTACTGCTGCGGCATGTGCCGTGCGTGCTTGAACATTGGATCGTTTGTGCGCTTCAGTACCTTAAGAGCAGGAGTTACGGGGTACGAGCAATGGTGCGGCCTTCATCTGTCATAACAATTCACGCATTGGCCACACTGCCAAGGGCCATCTGTGTGTACACTATCGACCCACCTTGAATGATAGGGCCGTGTGTATGTGACGCGGTTTGCTCTTGTGACCTGCGAAGGCATATCAGGCCCGGAGCATGGGCCGGGAACATACGTTGATTTGATCATGGTTGATGGGCAGGGAGCTGTACGGTTTGCACCCGGGATGCAGACGCAAAAAAGCTGGATGTACAACAAAATTCTCAAGTAGTACCTGGTGTTGCCGATGTCCATTTGAGTGCTGTACTCTGCAAACACATACCTCATCATCATCGATGCTGTCGAAATAAACGCCCTGGGACAGATTGTCATTCGTGTATGCAACAATCACGCGCTATGCCTGTGCGGTGATGAACTGCTGGCATACTGTGGCATCGCTCGCCAGAAAATGCAGAAATGGTCCTGGGTGCCAGGTTTTTACCTGGCGTTTCCGTACGTAACTATGAGTTTGAAGCAAGCCTGGAACGTAGCGTGATTCCTATGTGCTCCCACGTACTGTGCTGGAAGAACCATGAATCCACATCATTGCTCCGCCAGACTCTGTCATTCTCCCGCTCCCGGTGCCCAAGAGTGCATGAATTTTCTAGACGATAATGTGGTCGAATTCCATGCTGGCAAAGCAATGATTCACCTTCTGTATCTTTGCAACAGGGCAACTGGCGTGCACAGGATCGCCTCTGTAACCAAATTCTTGCAAACTCACGTCATGGCTGAAACGGCTGAGTACATCTGTGATTGTAAGCGACCTGTACGAGTAGCCATGGCTGAAGTAGGTGACCCGCGAGCAATCAAAGGTTGATAGCATTGGGGCGATCAGTTATACTGTCCTGGTACAGATGGAGTTCGTACATACATGCACATCTATCACGACCTTGATTTCCCAAAGGAATTGTTGGGATCCTTTTGATCAGCTGTAGCTGATCTCCTTCATTGCATGGTAGCACACGAGGAATAAGGCGTGTCGGGCCAGGCCATGACAAGTCAGGCTGGTCCAGGTATGCTTGCCTTGGGCGATGGTCACGGTTGGTCATGGTAGCACAGTTCTCGAGCAGCACTCAAGAGTAAGAGTTGCCATTGCCATGTCTGGATGCTGTAGTGATAGCAAAGACACATGATGATGCCAAGATGTGTAAAGGTGATGATGTGCAGTCAGTATATCTTCTCACCATAAACCAATAGCCACACCAAAGTTCAATTAGGACCAGATCCACAACATTCCCTTTGTTGGGTTGAGCAGGTCCTGTCCATTGGCGAATGGACCAGCTGACATCCGTGAAAGGCGTTAATTGGGATCAGCTGCAGGGGACCCTTGGCACAGCAGATCGTGCAGCACGCTGTGGCTGTGAACCAGTTGACATCCGTGAAAGGCGCGGCAGAGCAGGCCGCGTTGATTCAAGAGGCGATGAACCGAGCATATGCGCTTCATGTCCTTGCCAGCAGCATTCCCAACTGGCAGCTCACCGGCCGGATGGCTCCCCACTTGACAAAGATGCGCCTGATTTCGTCAGCTCACTAGCAACTGCTTGCTTGCAAGCGCAAGGTGCGCATCATTGTGCTCCCATCTACAAGGACAGGTACATTGATGATACCATCCGTGTGGGGCGAATATTACTTCAGTGATGGCCAATGTGGGAGTGACATGATAGCAAGCAACGTTGTTCCTCGCATGAACGTGTAATTGGATTAAGGTTTGTTCCATTTTGAGGCAGTATTCGTAAGGTTCGTAGTTGGGTCCAGCTCATGGTGAGACATCGTATCTGTGGGAAAAGAATGGCACTAGGACCTAGGGCCCGCCCTGCTAAACCCACGGCTGAGGGCGGGTGGGCCCTTTTCCGACGTCTGACTGTAGAGCGAAAGCAAACAAAACAAGTACGCCAGCCCAACAAGGCGGCGGTTGACAACGGGCACAGACAGCCAGAGCTGATCTAGCTTGTAGAGTATCTCTTGACAACAAAAGCGTGATCACCAGAAGCTGTGATGGATCAGCTTCTGCTGGAGCTGTTCCTCGAGCAGCTGGTGGAACAGCTTCTGGTGGAGACAAAACCAGCTTGCTCCCACTACTTATCCAATCTCGTCCAAATGAGCTCAACTCCAGCACACACAACAGCTGATGACTACGCACATGCCGCCGTCACTGCCGACCCATCACGACTCACACATGGAGTCTCTGCTGATGCACTCGATATGACCCTCACCGGAGGCGTTCCTGCAGCATGTTGTGCTTGCTGATGTGAGAGTGTGCACCTGCAGAGAAACGCCCGAAGAAGAAGAGAGACTGAGTTCGAAGACCAAGGGCACTTCTGTTGCGAACCGCCGTACACCGACACAATCATGAAGACAAGCCATACAGCATGCTTATTTGGCACAATACTCAAGCGAGTCGGCTGAGGTCGCGTTTTGTTTGTAGGGATTTTCAATGTTCTGTCAGAAGCAGGCACAATTTTGCATTGATGTTCGTTTCACCTGAAATATACACCAAACGCGCGCTCGCACCTCCATGTTGCTTTCATAACAGTGAAGGCAGTATCCAATGTGCATTGCCTCTAAACGTATCGCTGCTGCCTCGCCATTTCAGCTTCATGCAAGAGATACCTAAGCAAGGGATGCTAGATAGCAACCCCCTAGTACATGCATCCAGTACATTCGAAGTGTACCATATCCAGAGAGAGCACAGCATCCATGATCACAATGTGTGTTACAACGAAGCGGGAAAGCAAAGCAGAAATAAACTGCAGACAAGGACGACTCAATTCAAGAACACACGAATGTGTGTATATAAGATGCATACTCATACTGTTTTTTTCATAGCTCACAGTATTGCTTCTGTACCCAAATATCACCCTACGTTAGCGACCAGCCACCGGAAACGTGTCTCTGTCGCTCCAGGTCGTGCTCAGCTCTGGCTGCTTGTGAAAAGCTCATAGACCGGGGTCCTTCATCCTCGTCCCACTGTGGGCCCAAGCCTTCAACATAGTGAATGGTCTCCAGTTGCCGTGGACGGCCTATCCTGAAAGCGTCTACGTCATCGTCCGCCTCCTGATCAGGCCACCGCACGGTCTTCTTCGCGATTCTTGCGTGTGCGGACATGAGCTCTTGCAGCTTGGCATCTGCAGAAATACCCGTGCCATTGAATTCCTGCCTCAACGAAACGTCAAATCATCCTCTTGATGACTGTGATTGCACAAGACGATGCTCACAGCCTCAAATGCTCACAGAAATATCATTATGCCACCCATATAATGGTGTCTATGTCCCAGGCACCAGTCAGCATACAACCAATGGTAAAAGCCTCGAGGAGATGTTCGATGGCTGTGATATTCATACATGTGATAATGTCGTACAAAGATGTTACAAAGATACATCATTACATCACATAGATGATGGCAGGTAATATTCAACAAGCAACAAAGACAGCACATTTGAAGTGATAAAGCTCACTGAACATCAGCAGTCGGAACAAGCAAGCCTGTCATCAACGCGCGGCCACTCGCATGATCTAAAACTCGAAGAGAGCGCCGGTACAAAGATACATCATCACTCACGTGCATTGCATAGTGCCCATCAGCCAGATGTGTGATGGCGCATTTGTGTGGAAATTGGCTTTATGGCAAGAATTTCAGTCGAGCGTGTTGTATTCTCAGCATCAAACCCCTGACCCCTCAACCAGATGGGTTGGTGTTACAGACAAGAGTTGTTGAAAGAAAAGAAGCACGCAAATCACAAACAATGGCAGCTCTCACCCTTTGCCAGTTCTCAAAGCACCACATCAGCACATGGACTACGTGCATGGCACATTCATTGGCACCACCCGCTTGCGCTTACATTAGCGAGCAAGCGGCCCTAGGCATCATGCCATGCTCGAACGGCAGGGTTTTGCCAGACCCTGTTATTTGCGAGTCGCAACGCCTGAGGACGCATGAAGTTAGGGGCAAAAATGGGGGTCGAACCCCATTCTGGCGAATCCTTGACCAGGGGGTCCTCATACCTGCATCTGCCGCCTTGCTGCCGCTCTGAGTGGGAGCGCGCTGAGGTGGCGGCGCGTCGTCTTCATCGTCCTCGTCACTGTCCTCCCACCGCGACTTGGCGACAGGAGCCTTTACCGGCTTAGGAGCTGCAGCCAAAGCGATCTTCTTGCCGCTATCGCCCCCGTCCATGCGCATGAAACCCTTATCGATAAGCGCCAACAGCCCACGATCGTCAACGGCCCCATCCACTTTCAACCGCTTGGCCCCTGGGGGTGTCCTGCGACGCGGGTAAAGGAGGGGGGGGACTGGAAACTGCTAGAGTGGAAGCTTCCGCTCCCGCGCTTTTGCGTTTTGTGAGAGGTGTCGCTGGCGGCCCGCCCTCGAGCAGCTGCGACACATCCAGGGTGCACATTGACGGCGGCGTTGCTTCGAGGAGGGACTTGCTCCTTTGAATGTCGATGTAGGTGCGTCGGTGGATGTTGCGCTTGAAGCACTCCTGTGACAGCAGTAGGGTGCTCCATTACCGCTAGGTACTCAAAATAGCCAAATCCTGGCTTGAACGGCCCGCAAAATGGCTTTAGCACTCAACCTTTACAATGCCTACTCTATCAAACTTGCAGATCTACAATTCGTGACATACCACCCCGAGGCAAACGGTTGCATTGCAACCTTATATGATCTCTCCTGTGATATACGTTGCATTCCAGTAGCAAACGCACTGTCATCAACTCATCACATAGATCATGGCAGGAAATAGACACACTGCCATTAGCATGCTCATTATGAGCACTCATCACAACACAGGTGTCCTCCATCAAGGGGACAAACATCATGAATTTCCAAGCATCCGGACCTGGCGAAGCCCTGCTTTGTAACGTCGCCAGCAACAGCAGACACAGCAGACCTTCCCTATATGTGAGGTTTCCCCGGTGATTTTCAAAGTTCGATCATGATAAACATGGCCTACTTTATGCCTGCAAGAATACACATGATGCACAAGTCTAACGTGTGCCGAGAGATACACTTGGCAAACATGCCGAGACAAGCCAACCTTTGTAACATTGGTACGTAGCTGCCAGTGACGTGGGCCATTCTAGGGTCAATAATGCCCAGCCTATCGCTCAACTGCGCTTGGCAGAGTTGAAACGTGGTGTATTCAAACAGGACGACATCGCACCTGTGGGTCTTGAAGGGGGGACTGCGTAACAAACACTTCGAAGCCCGCACCCTAACAACACACACCGCTTGAGTTAGCGTTACTTTCGGCACACCAGTACAAGCGCGTCCAATGAGCGGGTTCCTTCCAAGGAACGTGCACAGTAGCTGCAGCAAAACAGCTCTGCATGGAAAGCCATGCGAAAGAGGGTCGGCCCTGCGGGCTTGAGCCCCGCGACTCCACCGTGTCCAGGTCGCCGCAGCCGTTTTGTTTTGTCCAACTTTCTCTTACCTGATTCGCAGTGCAGTGTGATGTTGAAGGACTGCCGCTGTGGCCCTGCCATCTGATCCAAAGCAAAACATGAAAAGGTGATGTATCATAACATCGCCCTTGATTGAGTCAGATTTGTCCTCAAGGCAGCATCAGTGCACGTGGTGGCCGGTGGCATGTCACGTCATTCTTCACTGACACGCGGAAATGGGGGTTTGGCGGGCGCAGCCTGGGGAGAAATGTTCTTCCTCCAACAAAAACGGGGCACCAAACGCCATTCTTCAAAATGGCAAACGAGAAAGCAGAAACGGGGGGGTGGCTTCGCAGCCTGAGGAAGTAGGTTCTTCCTCTTGCGCCAAACGCCATCAAAGCAAAATCTGGCAGCATGTCACAATTTTGATGAACTGAACCATCCACAAGGAGAGAGCGAGCCTGGTAAACGATCGGAATGCGGCCTCTGCAAGCAATCCTGGAAAAAGGGGTGAGTAACTGGTGCAAACAGTAATGATAAGATGCAATGCTCTGCCATTGCGGGCAACTGCAATAATCAATCACCCTACAATCGAACGCAGAGCCGTGCGGAAGCCCTGCGCACAGCAGCAAGCAAAAGACGAGTGCGCCTCTGGACTTGAGAGGCAGCATTGCAGGGGCGGGGGGAGCGGCACCTGAGCTGCCACTCTAAAGTCATGCACACGAGAGGCGCGAAGCAGAGGCGCATCGACGATGACAACAGGATGCTGTCTCTCCACCAGCGTTCGGGTCAAGGCTCTCAATAAGCTCTCCTCGTAGACACCTGCAGGTCCTCTCCTGCCTCTTTGAACTCGAGCATCACTCACATTTTTTCTGTTTCACTGATTTGCAGAGCACAAGGACGTCCTCTTTGTGCACGTATCAGCTTGGTTTGACCTTGATCAACAGCAGGACGAGCTGAAAACAAAGGCATCCTCCTTCTTGTGCATCTAGCCTACTGGCACTCAGGATGCCATAGCAAACGCTTCTTTGCACCTCACACTCGCAATAAAACAAAGCTTGTTCAGAACATAAACATGGCATAACATCGGTCTATGTGTGTTGTTCACAAGGGTCAGTCCGAAAGCAGGACACGCCATCTGCTAGCGTGTGGCCACTGCCGTCGTGTGGCCGCTGCCGACAGTCGGCAGTGGAGACTGGCAGGACGAAGGCTCAGATCGGTTTGCAGGAACGAATGGCAGAGGGGGCCCACAGAGAACAGCATTCAGGTTGTTTAATGCTGCGTGATGCCTTGGTCCCCGAGGCTTGCTGCATTTGCTGCTGCTTGGTGGCTGTATATGCGACTCATTACTGAAACTTATCGTCTACTTTTGTGTACAAAGTTTTTTAAAACAAGCGCGCACCTTCCATATCCGCCTCGTACTCATACTCCTCCTCCTTGATGGTACGTTTGGGGCGGCCGGGTCCAGCTTCGCAAGTCCGCTCCACTTCGTTGAGAAAGTAAGCATCGATGGAGTGAACGCGTGGTGGCTGGCCACCTGCGTCTATCTCTAGCTTGCGCAGCTTCGCAGCTATGAAGGACTTTCCGGAGCCCGGGATTCCGCGCACTATCACCACAAACGCTGTGGGCCGTGACGCACGCCCCGTCCCACTGAAGAGCTCCAGAGCATCTGTCGGCGGCAACAACGGCATGAGCGCTGCATCTTCTTGGGTGACATCCATCTATGCAGCCCACGCCCCTTGTAAAGAATGACTCACGGTATGCAGCAATGGTGTTCCATGTTTGGCAATCCACGCAACTTCCCTTGCAATTTGGCATATTGTGTGCCACCGTCTTGACCGCAGAAGTTTGTTTGCTCCTTCTTCAAACATTTTCTCCCCCAAACTGACTCCGGTGATACCAGATGGCGAGTTTGACATTCACCGACTGACAGCTGCAGCGCTCCAGTTTATGAACTAACATCGTGACAGTCAACACCCACACTGACATCAGCAGAAATGTCAAAGAGAGTCGTTTACTGTACTGTGCATTTCTTCAGGCATTGGCTCCAAGCACAATGCCAAGACAGCCCAACAAAGCTGCACGTTATCCCACAATGCCAAGTCCCAAGGTATCGAGTCCCACATTACCGGATCCCACATCATCGAGCCTGACAATACCAAGTCCCACATCGAGTCCCACAATACCAAATCCCACATTATCAATTCACACAATGGATCCAAGGAATTCAACCAGAGCGGCACAACGGTTACAGACAGGAGCCAAACGAGATGCTGTACGCCAAAGGAAGATGCCACACCTGTGCTTGAGTGTCGGATGGAGCCTCCGCGGCGCTGGAGGGCAGGTTGGGAGGGCTGGATGGCAACGGAGGGGCTATTGCCGATGCTGAAATGCTCTCGTGAGACCCCCAGTGACCATTCTCGCCCTGCTGGCAATACTGCGGCGCCACCGCCGCTGCAGGTTGGTACGGCACAGCTCCAGGCTGATAGGCGTATGCTGCGCTGTACCCCACCCCATTGCTGTAGGGCGCAGGGGACTGGTACAAGGCTGCATGTGGTTGGTACGCTGCATTTGCGTCCGCTGCGTTCCCCCCTCCGCTCTGCGTTGATGCGCTGCTCTGATATGCTGCGCTGTGACTGTACGGTGTAATGTGCTCGTAGGGCTGCGCGCTTGAATGCGCTGCCGCATGGCTGTATGCCGCGTTGTCATGAAATTCTGCTCCGTTTTGCGGTGCTGCGTGCTGACTGTATGTTGCACTGGTCTGGTATGGCTGTGGCCAGGCTGCTGCTGTTTGGGATGCTGTGTATGGGTTGTAGGGTTCGGGGACGAGCGCCGCCTGGGCGAAGCTGGGCGATGTGCCTGGGTGATATGCATCTTGCTGGGGTTGTGAAGCGACTGAGACTGCAGCATGCAACGAGGGAGGGGGGTGGCTATCTGGTTGTGGAGGGGCTGGTTGCTCCTCTGCAGGCAGAGGAGGGTTCTGGGTGCCTGCGTATGTTGGCTGCGTGCCGTACGCTTGATAATACTGCTGATTCGGCGAGTAGAGTGCGCTATAGTGACCTTGGGACGGATTTGAGGCAGTCGCAGGATGCGCCTGTGCGCCATACGTGGCAAGTTGCGATGGTTCGTAAGCCCCGCATGTGCCAGGCTGCGCATATCCAGCGTGTTCCACAGTCGATGCTTGGGAGCCGTATCCATTGGTTGATGCGTATCCTGCTTGTCCAGCCTGCTGCCCATATGTTGGGTACGCTGACCACTGCTGGTATGGGTCGGGATGGCATGGAGTTTGCTGCCATGTTGGTTGACCAGGCTGAGCGTAAGTATACGTCTGATTTCCTACACATTTATGTGCCAATGATGAGCTTTCAGCGAGCATGTGATACAGCCGCAAGGATGGCACGAATCAGGGTGGAAAGGCAGCTCGTGAAAAGAGGTCAACGGATTAAAAATCCGTGGACGGTCGCGTATGTCCTGTCAGAATGCACTAACGCTCCGAAATTGGCAGGGAGATCGCCGAATGTCATCCGGCAAGCGTCCTTGAATTGCAATGACACGAAAGGACCGCTAGGCAAGGACATACATCTGAGATGACGGGCCAAAGACAGATTCCAAAACAGCTGAAATGCACGACAACGAAAGTTTACTGGCGGAGGGCATATTACGTAGCTGTTTGTGTCAAGCCCCTGTCCATAGACATGAATGTCACCACAAGCATACGAAGGCATGCTTGTACAGAACATGAGCAGCCTCATTCCAGCGGACAGCTACAAGAACTCACCACTAAATGCACCTTGCTGTGGGTGGTGATTCATGCTCTCGTCCTGGATGAGTGCTCGGAATTAGCTCGGGAACACATGAACAGTGCATGTCATAAGACAAAATGCGCAGTAGACCGCAAAAACTGCAACCAAACAAACTAAATTGGTAAGTAGGTCTCACACAAGTACGTAAAGATGGCCACCGCTGTGACTCTTCGTGCCACAGACAATGACCGCTAGTTGATCCGTCGCAAAGTATCCGATGTTTTCACATTGAGACAGGAAGAAGCCAGTCCCTACGACCAAAGTTATCAGCGGGACCCATTTGGGAAGACACTTGGTTCACCGGGCATGACATAAGAGGTGTTTGCTCGATTCCGTGGACGTTTTGGCGCGTTTCCCCCGCCATCCTGCAATGCTCTTGACATCTCGACGGCGTTGCTAATAAAGAAATTCAGGAATGGAAATGCTCCGAGATATGACTTCAGTCACTTAAAACAAGGTCGTCCAGAGCAAGAACCATGTATGCGCTTAGGACTGTGGGCAGGGTGCTTCGTAAGCACTCTGTGCCATCCTGCGGGTGTTTGAGAAGCAAGTTGTGGTCTAGAAATTGCGTTACGGTCGTGCGCGCTGCTGAGGTAGAGGCCGGGCCTCTGCCTGTTTACGCTGCTGACATTCGTGTTGGCAAAATCTTGACCTGCGAGCCTCATCCGGAAGCAGACAGCCTATATGTAGAGACGATTGATGTCGGAGAGGAGGAGCCTCGCACAATTATATCAGGCTTGGTGAAATATGTTCCATTGGAGCAGATGCAGGGCAGGAGCGTCGTAGTGATCTGCAATCTGAAACCACGCAACATGCGCGGCATCAAGTCGCACGGGATGGTGCTGTGTGCCAGCGATGCTGCGCACGAGAATGTGGAGCCGCTTTCTCCACCAACTGGAGCTGCGGTGCGCGTTTTTCAAATGTTGCGGCTACCTATGTGTCCAGTGTTCCGTCAGGTGAACGATCCCAGAATGACTGGGTTCTTGAGCAAACAAGCATCTGCACCACGTCTGTGTATGCGTCAGGCATGAGAAGCCCCTGCAATCACGTGATAAGTCGTATGACGTTTTGAAGCTGGGAACGCGTGAAGCTGTCCGCGCTATTGTGCTGGACAGTATGTGAACCTACCATGGACAAAGGCAGTCAGGCGGTGCCGCTCGTTTATCAACAAATGATGGTGTTTGGGACTGCATGGTATCGTTGCCATGTTCACATGCACGTTGAAGGCTTTGATGAAGCTGCGTGTGGTTCAGGTGGGCCTGACCATTCCCTAACCCTATCTCAGCCCGTTAATATGCCTTGTGTGCTTGCATTCGTGCCGTTTTTCCGTGATACATTCTTTATCAACTGAAATTCAGATGATTCAGATGCACCTTTTGTGTTTCTGAACTCAGTGCGGGATTCCTGACAAGTCCAAAGGGGCACAGCTTGAGAGTATATTCCAAGGCCCTAAATCATGCTCATCACATCGCTTTGGGCCAGCAACTACGACCATTTCAATTTGATTTCATGAAATCACTTGGCTTCAGCGTCACACGACCAACCATGGCTGGGTGGCGAAGTCAGGAGATCAGCAGACCAGCCAGTGAGGGAACTCCTATTGTTTTGATCTCAGACCATCTTGATGACTGAGCGTAAACAGCCACACTAAGGCTGGGAGGTGCTTCAGGGCTCGATCAACTATGACTGCCTGCTCATACGACACACCGTGCACTATCTCCTTGACGAGCAAGGATTTTGCAGTTGTGGGGGACCCAGTCGGCACATCCAACTCGAGGTGTCCCAGGAAAATTGTAAGGAGAATTAAAAAACAGTTAATCGGGTTAACTATACATTACACAAGTCCGAATGGTGTGGTGAAGGCACCGCACCGCAGGCCTTGTCCAGGCGCAGGCTATGGGCTTGGCGTGACTATCACTGCATTTGTGTGCATCAAGCATTCTATGCACGAGGTCTTACACAACATGTTACACAGTCCTAATCCTAAGAAGTCTACTTTCAGAGGGAAATGAGCGTCGACTTGCACGCCCTGGGGTCGTACAGTTGTGCCTGCAGCGTAAGTTGAAGAATACGAATCCACGAAGCCCGCCTTTCATGTGGTGAGAGTTGAGACTTCTCAACCGTGCTGTGTGCAGGCCAGGATTTAGAGACGTTTCGGTGTCCTGGGCACAGGAGCTAGCTTCCACATTCGCAACACACTCCTCCTCCACGGTTTGCCATACCGCTCTCCTTGCATGTGTCACCCGTAGGGCAGGGTTATCGTGACAGGATGCGCACAGCAAACTGGCAAGCGTAACTGATGCTTGGTACAACCCAAAAGAGTGGTTTTGGGAGTGCTGAGTACAGCAGTTGAGGTCATCCGTTTATGCTTTCGTTCGGGGAGTGACAGAAAAGGCAATGCAGATTGGCGAGCGCATCTGGTGCGAGCAGAACCAGCCGGCGCCGGAGGCAGCCAACCGAGTTGACAAGAAGAAGCTGTGGGAAGGTATCCAGCCAGATCTGAAGACGACCGACGATCTGGTGGCGACATACAAAGGTGTTCCTATGATGACGAGCGCCGGTCCCATCACGGCCCCTTCTCTCAAGCAAGCCAACGTTAGTTAACTGCGATGCCCGGCACTCCAGCGGTATTGGATCTTCCGTGGCTCTTGTTAGGGCTCGTCCATGGGCCAGCATCGACTGGCACGGGTGAGCAGCTCGGGACTGCCAAACGAATCGCTGTCACTGGACACCAAGCGGAGCAGTCAAAAACTTGCAGCGTGGCATGGTCATTGCTTAGTATTCAGGTTTTGTGCTGAGTTTGCGACAAAATGGTCACAGAAACAGGAATGGTTGTGTTACAAGCGACAGGGCTGGCAAAACAGGAAAAAAAAACAGAAACTAACACTGAAAACAATGACACAAACAAAGACAAAACACACAAGAAAACCATCAGCCTAAGCCACGCCGGGATCTTCCTGCGGTGCATCCCACCCTGCATGGAAGTCGACGAGCCGACGTTCACGGCGATATGAGAGAGGGACTTGTAGTACATGCGCGCATTGCCCTTGCACAAAGCACAGCTGAGCTCCCGACGGACGCCACGTACGAAGGCAGCCTTAGAAACAGGAATGGTTTCTTTGCATGTTTCGGGTTATGTAGTTTAGGAGAAATGCTGTATGCTCCTGTCAGTGCAGTGTTTACCTGCCTTGCCCTTATCTGGTTCCATTCCTTCGGCGCAATCTTGAAACCTATCCAATTATGGGACTGGTGATCAGTTGAACGATCACAATCGCTACGTCTCAACACAAACTGAGTGGTGCCCCTACCCCGATTCTCAGGAAGTGGGACCCGGCGTTTCACCGAGATTGGGTACCTCTGGCTAAAGGTACACCAACAGCGGTTCTTTCTTTCTTTGTTTTCCTGTGTGTTTGGTTTGATTTTTTCTCGTGTGTTCTTGAATTGAGTCGTCCTTGTCTGCAGTTTATTTCTGCTTTGCTTTCCCGCTTCGTTGTAATACACCAACAGCGGCCATTAAGGGATGAGAGATTCTGCATAGCTGGCGCACATAGGACGCACGTCAGACGTGACGTTGTACACAGGAGCAGACAAGGTTATTAGCATTGAACAACGAGTCAGTAGGCGACTGCACTCTGCTATTTCAGAGCATTGTACTTTGACAAAAAACAAAGTTGTGCGTCTTCAGTAGAACCGCTTCACATGGTCAGAACTCCCTGGCTAGCATACCCTGGCGTCAACACCCACCCACATCAAAGCGAATGCATCATGTGTGCTCTCCCGCACCGTGAACCACAGCCGCACAGTGCCAATTGGTAACTTGCAGGCCGTTGTAACTATCCAGCCAAACATCTTCAGCTCGGCGATCGCGTCCCTGCGACACCCATCTAGTACCCCTACCACCAGACAGGCAACAAGCGCTCTATTGAATGACCAATGAAGAAGTGACTCGAGCATGCACCGTGGCTGGAGACAGCTCGCAGCCCGCTAGACCATCAGCGCGTTGGCGATCGGCTCAGCAAGCGACAGGACCTCAAACGGTTCCAGGCCCACGACGGCGCTCGCAGTGAGCGGGCATGAGTCAGTGATCCATAGATGGCGCCAACCCTCGCGGAAGCCGTCCGGGGAGTCGGCCTCCACCTTGAAGCGCTTGTGCGACTCCTTCGGAAACACGCCATGAGTGACGTACGCGCTCACGTGAGCAGCCCCAAGCGTGTGGAGAAGCCGGCCGCACTCTATGAGTGTACCACCCGACTGCACGAGGTCGTCCACGATGACGACGTGACGGCCAGCAGCTTCTCCCTCTTTCAGCCGCACGATGCGCTTATCGCCGTCGCGAACCTTTGTGCAGATGACTTCGGGGTAGCCTTGGAACTGGAAGTGGAACCGCTTCCAGGCGCCTTCGTCCGGATATGCGATCGTGACGTTGTCGGCATCTTCCAGAGATTTGAGGCGGTCCAGCAGTAGCGGGATGCCGGACTCGAAGAGCGGCAAAGCGCTGTCGCCAAAGTAAAAGCGCTCCTGCGCGCATCACCATGCTGAGTGGTAACGTATCCCTTCGGAAAGAGTGAGGCGTGATAAGGAGTGACAGATTTCTCCGGATAGAGTGAGGCGTGACAAGGAGTGACATACTCCTCCAGATAGAGGGAAGCGTGACAAGCAGTGACGCATTCCTCCGCATAAGGCGAGACAAGAGAGTGATGTTCCTTTGCTGCACTTCACTAGCCAGGATGTGCAGTCATCTTCTCTGCTATCCAACCAAGACACCCCCCTGGCGGACAAAGCCTTTGCGGGATGGTTCAACCGTGAACATACATGCATGTATGCCCTTTGTGTGAAGTTGTGGTGCGTCGACAGCAAGCGTGGAAACGCCTGAACCCGTCGGTCATTCTAACCCTCATAGTCATCATCTGGACCATTGAAAATGTTTTGAAGCAAGAAGGCACCAAGGAGTTGAGAATTCGAATCGCAGCAAAAGGATCTGCGGCAGATTAAAGTTTTTAAACCGACATGGCAGAAGTGCCGCATCAACAAACACACGCGCTCAATGCAGGGGTAGTCGCTCAAATTTGATCTGCGAGCAAGCAGCCGGACTGAAGCGCAGCAGGAATTATATGCAGTCCGCAACATGAGATAGCGCAAAAGCAGGAGCTCGTACCTGAAGGGCATGAATATCGAAGATGACCACACTGGCTGGCCCTCCCCTGGTAAGCGGGATGTTGGAAAGTATCCGAGCAAGTGTGAAGGCAGTCGCCACCTCACCCTCCGCTTCCACCTACACGCCCACACTGTGACTTCGGTGGTCATGCATTAACGTTAAGAAAAGACCATCACGGCATAAACATTCTTGGAGTTACCAATGTCCATGTGGATGCGGTGTTGTAAAAAGGTACATCATCATCAAACATCTTCCCCGCTAAGTGTGACCACCTATCCTGGGATCCCGCTCTCCAGGGATAGCACTTTCTTGTACTCGCTGCAGAGCTCCTGTAGACTCCTCACCGGCCAGACCAACGCTGGAACAGGCCGGAAATGGGAGAAAACAGGATCGTCAGAAGTACAGTGTTGTATGGTGCCATTACCATTGATGTACCATTGAATATCATAGTTTACATGCACATGGCTACAACGCTACACTGCTGAAGTGTTGCCTTGGCAAACGAAATGTCCGAAACCATTCTCATTGCATACCCAAACCACGGTAATGCCTGACGTGGCCCTCATGTTGCCTTGACATGCTTCGTCGTGTCAGCCAGACATGGAGGGTAGTTCTAAGGCAGCGATTCGCTTGTAATGTGTGATAATTTGGCAGCCGAGATGCCTGCAAATGCATGACTTTGGGGCGACATGGGCTCGAACCCCATTCTGGCACATCACTGGTTCTAGGTGGAATACAACCCGAAGCTCGTTCGGCACCAGCATTCCAGGGCCATACGAATCTCTGAGCCACTAGATAACACGGCATGTGGCCTGGCAGGCACGTACACCAGTGAGCCGCCGCCCGAGAGGTGGCATGTTGAAGCTTGTACAGTAGTTTTGTATTGCCGACTGATGGTTTTCCATAGAGAACTCTTTCCTCTAACTGACGGGGGTCAGTGTCAGATCTGAACTGCACAATATCATTGCCTTGTGTACAGATGTGAGTTGCATTAGAGATTTGCCGTCTAGTGCTCAGGATCTGAGTGGTAGCATGTAGATATTGCATCATGCATATGATGATGTCACTAAGTATGATGCATGGTAATATGGTGATGTCTGCTGTTACGGATCTGCTTCACGGTATGGTGTTTTGCATTGCCAGCGCACCCTTTCCAGAGTCCCTGTGGGAAAAAACGGCAGCACCAAGGTGAAGGAGCCGATGAACAGCCGGGGAAGAGCATAAATGATGGATATCTGCTCGAAGATGACGGCTGGCTCGTGGAAAGATGCTAGGAAGGCTACGTTGCAGTTCCGGATGTTGAGGGCATCTTTGACAAACACGTTGGGAAAACCATCATTGAACTTTCTGCATTCAATCAACATTTGTTGCTCGCTGGCTCCAATGTTCGCAGGTCAAAGGCAACTAGCTCAAGTTTCAACTGCAATTCTCATCTTTGAAAACTCTGCCTGAGGAAAACATAGCCACCAATATGCTCCTACAGGCATACCTTCATGCTGTGCATATCAAGATTGATCAAATTCGTTCTGTGATGCCCTGGGTAAGTGCCCAGACCTTGCTATTGTTGGTGATGATGTGCCCAAACTTGGCCATAACCCTACCCGCGCACCTTGACACCACGCGCCGACAGGAAGCATGAAACTCCATAAGATGATGGACCGTGTCTAAAGTCTTGTTGCATGACGTACCCCCAAGAAATCTGCCCGAGGGTGACTGACTGGCTTGTGTTGGCAATCTTCTCCGCAAGCGGTTGACATGAAGGATGGTAGAACAAAATGCACTCTTTTTTTGCATTTCCGAACTTTGCAGGATCGATGTTTCCGGCTAGACGGTAATCCATGCTCAAGCTGGCCTGGAGCTCTTGGCCTTCCATTCGCTCTTGGTTTGCTGGCGATGTTGTGAACCTGGTACTCCGATGTGAACCGTGGTGGCAGCGCTTGAAAGCGTGAAGCCTTGTCCTGATCAGAGAGCGATTCATAAGCTTTAAAAACCTGTCGCCATTTCCATTATCATCATCTGAAGCGCGGCATCGCACACTAGGAGTTCTATGCAAGCCGTTGTCGATGTCGGGAAGTTGCACATGAGCTCTTTCAGGCTCTGTCCATCGACAAGCCTATCAATTGCTGCATATCACATCCAGCAAGACATTTTTGCCATTTTCCGGAATCACTTGTGCATGCCGTATCGATGTATTGAACTTGACCTGTGTATTGCTGCTAATTTGGCGCCAGACACGCCGCAACCTGCTTGCTGCGAGAAAGGCGGGTCTTCACCATCTCCTAACGCACCATTCTATTGTCGATCGCTCTCAAGATGCACAATATGGAACAATACTCAGTTCAGAGGTGAACGTTGAACAAAACTGTCGCTTTGTAATGATGTTGTGCTTCTGCCCGCAATTTCGCGCTCACAGACGGCGACGCCGTCGGCGTCATGAAAGCGTCTTATTGGACAGTCGTTCCCCTTGTAAACGCAATGCCCTTCACGCAGTCAAACCGCCAAGATCTAATCGATACGTTCAGCACTGCTCTGCACAATCCGATGCCTAGGCCTTGTAGCGCGTCAGTGACAATTATATTCTGCACGCCGCTCCTCCATCTGGAAGACACCGTTCGTTACCAAGTCCGATTGAGGAAGTGCATGGCCGGTTTGCCCATTCGACTTTATGTCTTGAGTTGTAGTGGGGACGAGCTATAGCAACCCAGCGGCGCGGTACCGCTGGCTTGCGACGCAACAAGTTGCGTGCACATAGCTTGCACATACTCTCGAGATAGCTGCGTGCACAGAATGCACCACCAAGAAGTTGAGTCCACCCAGTTGCACCTGGTGTCTCTCAATGCGGGCGAGCATCTGTGCATGCCTCCACTGAAGATCATCATGTTCAGTACACACTGTTCACTGGCCATCAGGTAAATTCAACAGCATACAATCTGCGGCGTGAGCGTTGCAGGACAAGGCAAGTATTTGAGCTGCTCCAGTGCATACACACGTTCATGCAACGTCTGTTACTGTCTAATATCAATCAGTAAAAGGCACCTAAATGCAGCGTGCTTCGGGCCTGGCAGCGCTGTGAGACACTTTGGTGACATGGTGGTCACGCCCGATGACCTGCAAGTGACAATTGTTCCTAGAGAGCTCTCGCGAATCCGGGCGAAGCAAGCCACTTCTCATAGCCATAAATGGGTGGCCTGAGCCGGGCGCCATCCTCACCCCAGGTGGCCGAAAATCATATGCTCCATGTACGCCGTCGCTAGCTCTGTGAAGCTTCCCCATTACTTCTGAAGAGTTGCGCACTCGTGCAGCGGCACTCAGCGTATCTCCAGGAAGCTTCGGTGCACCAGCACCAGCACCTAGAGGAGCATCCTGTGTATTTGGGTTGAGAGCAGGAATGGCGGAGTCCTCGAACCGTTGACGTTCCGGAATCGTCGATGGACTCACCGCTCGAGGGCGGCCATCGCTTCTATCATATTGGCCAAACCGGGGTGGCTCAAATGCTGTGTCAATCGGGGCATGGCTACCAACGTTCTCATCTAGAAGCCGATAACTCCGATCTAGTGCAAGGCCATGTGGATGCATGGATTGCGCACGCAAATGAAGTGCACCTGGCGGCAAAGCACCGCGGGAATCACCTTGGCAACCCAGCAAGGCAGATCGCCCCTGATGCTCATTGCTCGGCAGCTCTTGTGGCCCGTTCTTTGCTTGGATGCGGGTGAAGCCGTCGCTCGAAGTACCAAGCGCTCGAGGTTTGTGACTCACGTGATGGGGATGCATGGAGTGGGGTGAGGCTCCACGGTCGCCCACGAGCTCGTCATCAACAAACACACACGGGCATGACTTCCCCTGCCGCCGGGGATCGTGCGAGCTGTTGCCGCTACGGTCGCTGTGGACGTGCCCCAGGGTGCGCGGGCCCCCCCTTCTCATGGGCTCGTCTGTGGCCCAAGGTGGCCGGAGCACATCGTATGTGTGCACACCTAGATTGCTGCCGGAGGCTGCTTTGGAGCTGCCAGGTAGTGATGCTGAGGTTGTAGGCACATCCTCACGAGGTATGAGTGGGTCGTTGTGCATGGGTGCCGTGAGGCTGTCTGAGGCGGCATAGGTGGTCGCGTATGGTGCGCGCAGTTGCGACGACGGTGACGCTAGCTGATGCGGGTGGCGTCTTTGAGATTGCCGCGCTTGAATCGCGGCTTTTGGGTCATCCGGCAGGTGTGTCATCGCGTGCACATCCTGCAAGTTGCCTTGCGGCACGGTGCTCTTGCTGCTTGCATAGATGTTGCTTTCGTACGTACATCCCCTGGCATCATCGTCAAAGCCATGATCATTGTGGTGTGGAGGGGGGGGGTGAGCGTCCTGCAACTGACGCAGACGGAGCTGCGTATCACAGGGACCGTTCGCTCGTGGGTGAGCTGGCTGCCGAGGCGTTTGAGAACCACATGGCCTGCGCATCACGCCGAGCAGCTCTTTGGCGTCGTCGGTGTGCTGGATACCACCCGCGCCTTCACAGGGCCATCTAGCTTCGACGAGTAGCTGCTGCGAAAGGTCAACAGGTGCCATGACCGGAGTTCTCACGCCTGGCCGTTTGCCTGCCGTCAACGGGCGCTGTGCAACTGATAACCTTCCAGCCGGCTTCTCTGGCTGATGTTGCAAGCCGGAGCTGAAGAACTGGGCATAGACAACAAAGTTGTTCATCTGCGGTACAGTCTCCTCTAGGGAGTAGTGCTTGCGCATGAAGGCGATGAGCTTTGAGGATGGTCGGTCATATGCCAGGGCTGCTGGGTGCACCCCCTCTGCTGCCAGCATATGGTCGAATAGCGCGCGGCCGACACCGGTACGCTGGCATGACTCGTGCACGTAGAAATCCAGCACGCACAGCATTGACGCGTTCACCAACCCGCCTTCGTCCTGCACGATCAGAGGCGCCAGAGTTGCAGTCACCACAAGACAGATTGTTACTGGCGCTTCATGAACACCTATGATCTGTTGTATTGATACTACGATAGAGTATCATTGGAGTATCATTGGCATCTCAGCGTGCATGCAGTGCTTCGCCAGACCCTCTGATGTTTTGGGTCCAGAAACCCAAGAATACATCAATTTGGGTCCAACATGGGGTCTGAACCAATTCTGACGAATCACTGCGTGCATGCAGCCGTATCCATTTGCGGGTTTGAACAACTGTGAACATTGGCCTTTGTGTTGATGTGTCTCATTTTTCAACTCTGAATACAGCACACCCACCGCCGGCGCATGGCACTGATTGCCATGACGGTGGTGCCGTTTGCATGCAGCAACTGCAGCCCTGGATGGATGGCGTTTGATGCGGTCATACGCTGAATCATTGCAGATGTCTGAAGTGAGGCCAGCACCCTTAGGCACGTCCCTGTCGATTCAGTTCGCGTCTTCGGAGTCATGAATTAATCAATCAACTGGGCATGACGCCATGTCCCCTCCGTACGGCGTTGCTCCCAGTTGATTTGTTTATTGAGACGCGCCAAGCGCTGATTCAAGAAGCAGCAGACATGCTCCCCCAGAGAGCTGGACATGCATAGTCCCCTGTTTTATGTTTGGATAGG
>NW_028323819.1:0-27869 GCF_984573655.1 Nuphar pumila | reverse complement strand
AGGCATTTTCAGCCGAGACAAAATACAGCCAAGCGGCAATAGGGAGCGGTCGGGACTCTACCTGGCCTCGCAACATCTTCAAGCGCAGCGTTGTAAAGATCAATGTAATCATCGTCGGATTCCAAGCTTCTTTGCGACTGACCATTTAAAGCATGCTGAAACGCGCCCTCCAGCTCCGTAAGCGCCATGGCAGAGTACCTGGCGGATGTCTACAACGCAAATCAGGCGCAAATCATGAGGCCACAGACATTCCACATGCATCAATGATAACCCTGAAACGCACAGGAGGGCTTGCAGGCTGCGAGTTGTAGCACAAGCATCTGTGGTTTGCTCGAGCATTGGCCTTTAAATAGGGTGGTACCCAAAGCCGGTATCACGGGATGAGCTATCGCATCAGGGCTGCAGACATTGCCACTTGCAACATCCATAAGTTCGACATTGTCATTCAGTGCAATTTCATGTAATTTGTGTGACACTTCAAATAAAGCAATGTTTCCCGCGACTGCCGTGGTTGACACCAACCATGCGCGACCCACAACCGAACAAGTGTTCACTACTCGGCAGTGAGCGAGCAATGTGCATGCACGAATAACCTTCAAAATGGTAGTGTCGTCTTTCTATGCATGGCAAGTTGGGCAAGGCAAGGAGGGGGGGCGCATACGTTGATATCAATGCTGACTCTCCACGGTGCCTTTAGCTCTCAATAATTGCCTGCTGAGGTATGCAATCAGTTGTCCCAACATAATCATGCACGCGCATGCATTCCTTTGCATGCTGAATGTTCAGAGCAAGGGAGAGGGATTTGCTCATGGTTGCAAACGTTTTGCACGCACGTGCAATCTGTCAAGTCGTAAGGTGACACGTAACACTCATTTCATCAAGGGATGGTTACATCAGCGTTAGTGTGCCCGCCAAAACTTATGGCATTATGCCGTGTCTCATCCTATCGAGTCGATTGAGGTTTCCTGGGCTAGATAGCACACGATTCATCAAGTTCGGCCTGGGTGCACAACTGTGCCTATCCTGCCAACCATGCTTGGCTGCCAGGTTGGCACAGGGTTTCAGGATGGCTTTTGAGGTCGTCTTACATTGTCTGCGTGGAGCTTTCTTGTTGGTAGGTGTGTGTTGAAGGATAGGCATGCCCGTTTCAGCATCGGAAACGGGCACACTTGAAGTCCACAATCACGTCCGGTCATCAGGCTATGAGGCATCCCCGCTATGGACTTTTCTGGACCCGTTCAAAGCAGAGACCGCGCGCCTTGAGCCCACGCCCTGCCATTTCTTCAAGAGCACGCAGAGGGTTCGAGTGGCCGGGCTGGTGGCAACAGCTTGCATCAGCACTTTCTTGCGCCGGCAAGTCATGCGCGCACGCGATTATGGGCCTCTTCGGACTTCGGACTATGATAACGGAGTGGGACGGCCCGTAAAGCATGCCCTGTTCAATCAAACCCTACTGTGCTACTTGCACGGAAATGATGCAAATCAGAATTAGCAGACGCATCGCAGTGGATGTCGCTGTGAAAACCTACCTCTTGTGTCCCTCGACAGGAACTCCTCAACGTAATTTAGATATTCTTCGCTGGCTTGCGTGCAGCGGTTCAAACAAGTTCCACGACGCACTGAATGTATACCGGACTTGTTTATCATCTGGGTGAGCTCCATGCGCAGTTGTGGCGTGATACCGAGACACGTTCAGCTTCAGAATATATTCTTGTCCAGCTGGGATTCGGGGAACAGTGGTGATCGCAGTTGTCTTTAAGTGCATGACACAATCAGCGCCTCGACGCATATCTGCAGATATCTTCAGGCGGTGGTTAGAGAGGCACAGCTGCCATCCTATAGCAGCTTTCGAGCCATGCCATTGTGCGCGCTCTTCAGAAGAGTGCTCCTTGCTCATCCGTCCACGTACCTCAGATTCCTAGTCCGCCTGTTCTGTGCAGTAGATTGCGTGATGTGAACCAAACGCGCAGGAGTCTCGTTCGTGCTTGCGTTGGTATTGGCGTGGTAAAGGATATCGAAGGGCAGTACGTTGATTAAAATTCATTGATTTCCATCATGGCTGCTCACTCGCAGCGTAGTTGTCTCCTTGGTGCAGCGGTGGCACTCCTATCATGCTGGTCTGTTCACGGGAGCCCTGGTAAGCAGCTCGACGCCATGCTAAAACGATTGCTTCTAGACAATTGGATGCCAAATATGAACTGCCATTGTGGCACGGTTGCCCGCGTGATAGCACTTCCGTTTCTTTGGTCAGGGGTCCAGCAACGGAAGCTTTGACGCACGGCCACACGCACGATGCTAGGCACCTCTCTACCACGATATTCCACAATCTCAAAAATCGACATTCTAAAAAACATAGTACGCATCGTTTCATATCCTCCAATTTCAGAGAGGGCGTCTATCTGCTTACCCCTTGGTGCGACCACACGGCGACGACCTTGAATGCTTTCGGTCCCAGATTTCGAGTTTCGGGGTACCGAGGGAAGTGATCAAAATGAACGATGATATCAGTGCTTTGCGGGGATGCAGCTCGTGGCTGCGAACTTGGGGATCTATAACCTGGGGTTCAACGTGCCAGCTCTAACTTGTGCGATGCTGATTGCAGTGCAGTTGAGGTTCTGTACGCGTAACATAGACGAGTGGAAAACGTGCCAGAGACTGTTGACTTTTACTCCCTTGGACAGACAGTGTGGGCAAGAAACGCAGGGCTCTCCGACAGCCTGCGTCACGTACACGTGCGTACAGTACGAGGTGCGCTCAATCCCGAGCAATTGTGTGCGACAGCCTGCATTCAGGAGGCTACTACCACGCTGATCTTTTATGTGACTGGTACGTGCCATGGCATCGTGGTTCCACGCCAATAGTTTTGCTGCGATAGCGTATTGATACCCAAGTTCGGCAACCGAATTCGCGAGACGAGCTGAGAGCCATCACATGCCATGAAAGTGATCTGCTTATTCACAAATGTACCCATTGCCCCATGAATGACCGTATGCCATGGTACGTTATTCCTTGTGCCCGCATACCGATGGCCACGATTGCATGGGCGCAATCCGTTACAGTTGGCGTGGAGTCACCTGTGTGGTAGATCTGGCGGTAGTCGACTTGTGCCTTAACATGGTTCAGACCACGAAGAAAGCATTCCCCTCGAAATGCAGTGTTTTCTTTCTTGTCGCAATCAGGCCCGTGGGTGCTCAATGACGTCACCAACCGCCCATTGCACGAAAGTATTAACCGGCCGCACGTGGCGAATTGCACATTTTGACGACGAGTACTAGAACGAGTTCGCCAACACACCACGTACCTGATGCGCACGTTGCGAGCAGAACTGCATGGATGCGATGCGCGCTGGAACTGCGGAGCTCACCGTCGCTGACCCCGTATCGATGCTCGTGTACGAGAACGCGAACCAAGGACGGGACACAGTACAGCTCCAAATTCTGCTTTCCGAAGTTCATGGTCGCGCCATCAGAGCATCGTGCGGCTCCACCTGCAATTTCGACCTTTACTCTATCGCCGTGGTCACCAAAACTACTTGTGACGCTCACCCTGGCCTTACTGTCGACAGGACCAGGGGTTTCACGTCATGCCACGGACAATATGGAACACTAGCAGGTGCGTTGACATGGGCAGTAGGTTCTCAAAAATGCGCATTACAAGCGGCACTCCAAGCCATGTCACTACTTGCCCTGTGACACTCTGCTGGATTGTCAGCTGCACTAGGAGTTGCCAATGTCGATGTGGATGCGGTGGAGTTGAGGATAATCACTTCATCAACGTCTGCGAATCCTAACTCCCGGTTGCAGGGTGGGTTGTCCCATGGAGCGACCTCGGCAAGAAGGGCCTCATTCAAACAGACATTGGTCTGACAGATGTGGAGGCCTTGGCCTCCTTCTATGGCAAGTCGTGCGCCCCGTCGGCTCAGGAGAGGGAGGCATTTGCACAGCGTGCGCGCAGACAGAAAAGTGTGACTCGACTGATGCCTTCTATGGCGCAGAGGGAGTGCTGCAGTGCCTTCGAGATGGCGGGGACAAGGTGCGCGTGTTGATGCCTAAACGGTCACCAATGGAGCAGTTCGTACTTCACGATATGACTAGTCATCAACGCAAATTACATGACCGCTCATCGTCGCAGATCGCGTGACCATGCAAGCACATGATGGTCAGTGCTCCTGCTCATGATGACGTGCTGAGCAGTGCGTCGCCAGAACCGATGTCGACCCTCATTTTTGGCCCGTGAGTTCATGTATTTTTGGGTATCCGGGCCAGAGAAAGAGGGTCTGGCGAAGCACTGGTGCCGAGCATGTCCATGCAACCATGAATATAAGAGTCCAGCTGAGGGGCCTCCACCCATAGTGACGTGACCACTCGTAATGGCATGTCAGGGTTTGCCGCTGTCTGCCAGGCATGTGCTGTATCTGGCGTGATGCGACATACAAATTAAATCTGATTACAGATTTGTGCAAGATCATGACGGCCAGGGACGCAAACCAAATGTGCAAGCACTGCCAGCATGCACGGAGCAGCCTGCGACAACCAGAAGTTCATGGGTAGGAAATCGATAAATCGGTTGATCACGCCATGCCTCCCCCATCGTCGTCGAGGGGGGCGTACCCAAGGGGCTTCGGCCTCGTGCCCGGGGGGGCTTTCAACGACACCTGTGATGAGACTCACTAGGGCCAAGTCCTATGGCATCTATATGTATGTAGTGCAGTGCCCGGTGACTGCTGTGTCCAGGGTGTCACGGAGCTTTCTCAGTCCTCGAGTGATGATACTCGCACCAGGATTGCCGGTTAGATGTCTACAGATCCCTGGTCACGAAAGACATCAGCCACTCCTCTGCTGCTTTATACACTTTGTCATCGCCATCCCTTGTCGAACCTGGCTTGCAGCCAACGCACAGAGTTGATGGACAACGTAGTGATGTACAGCTCAGTCCCAAGGAAGGTTGTGGCCATGCACCGGGACATAGGCCGAAGCCTGTGGGTATCTCGCATTCTTTCTGGCGAAGAATGGGGTCGGAGCCCATTCTTCGCCAGAATGGGCTCTGACCCGCATCTGAGTTCCAACATACTAAGAATTTCGGAGCATCTGGGCCCGAAACAGAACAGTTTTACGACGAAACAATGGCTGCTGCTTCGACGACGACGAGACCGCATGTGATCAATGTGTATCTCATTGCAGGTTGGCTTCATGGACCAGTTCACAGTACTGAGCGACCTTCAAATCACCGGTCAGAACAGCAGTGAACTGCGCCTCCTCACGCCGTTTGGTTGTCAGGACGTGACCAAGTTTGCACAAACGGGCTACGCCCTGGGGGATGGTCCGGTGCGAACCCCTTCAAGTGCTCTTTTGACAAGCAGTGCATGCTGATGATGTCATTTTCTTCAACACTATCGCATCCACACGGAGATTGACAATCCCAAGAACTAATTGGGAGCCATGAGTATCTAGTTAAATGTACTTAGTTACTGATACAAAATACTACAGGTTGTGTACAGATTATGCAATAAACTCGTGACACACCGCACCCCAAAGACAACAGCAATGCACTGCACCGAAGTGGCAATCCAGAAAATGGATTTTGGGGCCATGCTGCAAGTCGAGGTATGGCACACGTGCCTCAATGAGCGCCTATCAAACAATGCAAGCAGGGCGCGCTGGTTCTTGTTGTTCTCACGGTTTTCAGTCTACTGCAGTTCCGCAACAATGCAAGGAGATTGCGCTGGTTCTTGTTGTTCTCACACGTTTCCGTCTGCCGCAGTTCCCTAAGAGTGCGCTCGTAACAACGTTGAAGATGGCTCCCAGCACCGCAGACATAGTTCGTCAGGACATGGCGGCCGCCTCCCTCTCCTCCAAATTCCTCTGGGCCTTCAGCCTGCGCAACAACACGGGTGTCCTTTTCTCGGACGGAACGGACGGCCTGGAGCCGGCGAGCGGTAGCGTGCTGTCGTATTTGGGAGCGTACGGTCCAATCCTCAACGCGTATCTTTCGTCCGCTGCACAGCCTGATGCCACCACCCTCCTCAGCCAGGTATTCCTCTCCTCAATCAGGCACATCAGCAAAAGATGAAGTAACCTTGCAGCAAACATATCCAAATGGTGCTTCTTGGGTGCTTGGTGTTTGAATTTAGCCAGTGTTATCCATGACTAAAATGACGAAACGCTGTGCCAGCATATGCGCTGAATTTGTGGTGGCGAATGTTGACAAGTATACTAACGAAAGATTGCTCTGGGCAGCCACCTGTTTGCCTTGGCGTGCGAAGCAACTGGCAGCTCGCAACTCTTGCCTTCGGAGACATTGTGTGGTCCCTGATGGACGGATCTATTTCGCCTAAGTTGCCTGAGGAAAGCTTTCTTGAGCTCACACGCCCTTGAGCTCACCGAAGATGTGCATTCCGCATGATTTGATTGCACTCAAGAGCATGGTAAAGTGAGCGCTGCTCTTAGTTCGCGTCCTTCTTCATAGCTTGCTATCGCTTCCGCATGGCCGCCTGAAGATATAAGGGAGCAATTGCGTCTGCTCAGCTTTACAGGTAGGTTCATGTCGGTGAATCTTTTTGTCTCAGCGAATATCGCGTTATCAGATGTCTATGAGATCGCCATCAGATATTGCGTGAAAGATTTGTTGGGTCAGCAGGGTACGTAGAGCAGTGAAAATAACAGCTTTGGTGTCGATGCGCAGCTCCAGAGGCGCATGGTCAAGGTGGCTGTGTGGAAGATTGTGCTGACGTTCTTTGGTGGCTTGGCTGCTGGATGCCTTCTCACTTGCTGTGGCTTTGGCTTGCTCCGTTGCTGCAAGTCATGCCTGGCCAGACGTATGTTCCATGCCAGTCTGCGCTGACATTGCTGTAACATCCCGCTGGCTTTTTGGGCGAAAACGGCTGGGTGAGGTTTGAATGTGTTGACGTCCAGCTTCCGTGAGCGGTTTGGACCAGTGCTTCGCCAGCATGGGGTTTGACACCTAATTATGCCCAAAAATTCATGCATTTCCAGGGACACAGACCCACGAAGCAAACTGCCTGGCAAAGCACTGATTGCAACCTCGCCGAAGGCTAGCTGCAAACAGTCAGCAATGATAGCGACAGAAGGCAGCGGCAAGCTACGTAGCTATACAGTGCCTGACAGTGGCACCTGTTGCGGTTGGTCTTGGTGTGATTACCACCAGAAATGTGAAGAGGTGGGATCAGCGTCGCGACTACTTCGGCTTACCGCGTGCTCTGACGTTCTCAGTACCCTGGCATATTGAGTCCCTCAACGCATCCAGTGCTTCGCCAGAATGGGGTTCGACCCCTGTTTCTTCCCAGATAATCATGCATTTTCAGGGACACTGACCCACACAGAGAACTGCCTGGCGAAGCACTGTACGGACCCGCAAGTGCAGTGGGTGAGAAGTGCGTAACACCAGACAACTTGCCCTGCAGGCAAGGCACGCAAACAGGCAGCTTCCAAGACCACCGACCCCCTGGAGGAGATTTCTGCCCACAGAACCGACGAGCGCATATTCCGCAGGAACGCCATCGACGGAATCTCGAGAGGTGGGGAAGAGCTCGACCTCTCTTACAGCTGAGCGGCAAGCCAGCTGGCAACGTGGCGGTGTCATGACGAGGACATGCCCGTGGTGGGAAAGACATATTTCTGATAGCCCACGTCATGCTATCGACATGCTCGGAGGCTTGCTTGTACAAATAATACATCAATGTGCTGGTTTTGCGTACCGAGGCCACAATCTGTCTCAGGATAGTTCGGTTTCAACGCTGTATGTGATCGGCGGCTAGACTGTGCACCAACATGGCCGCATAGACCCTGATGTTTGTCGACAGGCGTTTTAGGGGATGGCATTGCATGGGTAGGATCAACTGCGGAATTCGGCAGGAATGCTCTCAAATAATGCTGCGGGCATGCGAACCATGGCTATTAGCCAATTGAATTGGTATTTGCTGGCACCGATGCGACCAGGTGGACCTCTGCAGCTCTGGTGGTTTCCTGGGGCGGCGCAGTGTAGTTAAATGTAATGAACCGCACATAGTAAATGAACTGCCAGCGGATCAGGCGAATGGCAGCATGAGCACTGGAGTGTCCTCAGGGCTGAGCGCCGCAATGAAAGGTACCGGCAATGTACACGAAATAGTTGCCAGTGTTGTACTACCGCCATAGCTCCTGTGGGTTTTCCGGGGTTGCACGTTGTGATTATCGTCCGCCAAAGGGGTCAGCATTCACAACGGCGTCATCGGGAAGGGAAGGCAGTCGAAAAGGTGCACATGCGGAAGCTTTGTGGACAAGGAGGTGCAGGATGCACGAACGCCAGGTATTCCAGTGGCTTGGACGTGTGCGCTATGGGATGATGAGGTTTAGACCTGACTAGCGCTGGGGCTGGGCGGCGATTACAATGATTGTTTGCAGTCAAGAGGCAATGGATGTTACCCCAAAGTAACATTCACAGATTTCCCACATACACGGCAGTTATAGGTGGTTTTACACAACCTTGTGTAGGCGGTACTCCCGTAAGTAGTAAAAACGCCAAATTGGAGTCGCAATTTGGCGTTGATCAATGCACGATCTTGACTTCGTGCTGACGCGATAGGCTCAACCACGAAAGAATATCCATCAAATATTGTCATGGAGTGGCATTGTGGGCTTTTTCAGCACTGTATGCCTGCTTTTAGAGCGTACAGACGTCACGAAGCTTTTGTGCAACATCGGCACGTCGACTATCCCGGCTATCGCCGGGCAAGCTGGCAGGGTTCGCATTCTGGGCTCAAATCACAAGGGGTGATGGTATGGCTCCAGCTGAAAAATCAATCAGTGATAAACTTACGGGACACGGATCGCCGCGTTTGCTTCATTGGCATCTCTTGCTTCATCTTTCTACAGCAGCCTTGTGACGACTTCGACCTCAATAGAATCGACACAGTTCCTCCCACTTTACCAGCATTGCTATTTTGCAATATTGAGGTCTCTCGATAGCCTCTCTCGCAGAAGTCTCTCTTGAGTCTCTTAGCATTTCGCTTCCAATTTCTTATCTCGCCTGCTGGAAATGATAGGGTACCACCAGCCTAGCAAGTGCCGCCCCAAAGCGTGCACCCAACACTGTGTGAGCCCACAGTGCCGGTATCTTGATCGCGCGTTGTCGTTCATGTGCTAGAAATGCGAGGTGCTGGGTAGAAAGCCGGCCACGGGGTTGACGGACGATGACGGAACTACCACGGAACTGCGGTCGCGAGTTGAACTCCCAATGTCCGCGTGTCCCTGAGGACGATTGCGATGATTTTGAAAGGCTACAACAAGAATTTTATGAGCTGCGCTATCTGAAATAGGAAGTTTAGGAGCTGCGAGCCACTGTGGGTACGTTTGCTTGCTCACGACATCAGGTCGTTTCGAGCCTCACCTTTCGCGTTGCACGCCGTGGGGTGAGGAACAACGACCCATCGTTTAGTCTTATGGGATGTTCATCAATTGCCTCCGTCTCTGTCATCAGTCGTTCATTCGCTCCCAAGTGGTGCAACTCGTACCTCGTACAGGTCTGTCGGCAGGACATTTCGTACAGATCTGAGAAAAAGATGAAGTTCATTATTGCAGTGTCATTTTGAGGCTTTAGAAAAACTCGGATTGGATGACGATTCAACACTGCTGACGCATACTCAGGGCGCAATAAAGGATCGAAGATGCGTAAAGATAGAATGAAGAATAGCAAATACGAACCCCCCAAGTCGCCACCGAACATCCAGGTCCAGGTCCAGGATTGTGAAGGGGTGGCCACGCGCACGGGTGTTAGGGTCCTGCGACAGTGTCAAACCCGCAGCCCCTCAAGTGGAAAGGGCGCCTTTCCTAGACCGATGTGGTCACAGCAACAACGGCCCGCCGGCCACGACCTTCACTCATGCACACGCACATGTGTCTCTGCAGAGGGAAATTGGTTTCTCCCATATATGCCATACTCAAATCTATATTGGTAACTTGCTATGATGTTGTCTCGTTTTCAAAGGGACGTCGCCTACCTGCACCACCCTCAGTTCATGTGGGTAACTGCGTGCCGCACGACCGCTAAAGTTTCCCGATCGGCAATTTTAACATAGTCCCTTTGCTGCGTCGAATGACGACAGGCTGAGAAAACAGCCGTTGATGTGGCGCACGCAATGGCGCGATTCTCGCCGCAATTCGGCATCGTATGAGCCTCAAACAAGCATCTAAAGTGGAGGCTATGAGGGAATCTTTCCAGGTTATCTTTTCAGGCTATGTAGTGTGCTGGGCTACACTATAATGGTTAGGTGAGCCCAGATGATTGTGCTTGTTTCTCACACAAGTTCCAAATTGGCAGCATGTCCCAACATGCTGTCACAGTTGCTCGCGCAGAAGCCTCTGAGTGCCTGGTAAAGGCCGAACGTGTCTGTAGAGCAATACAGATATCAACGGAAGCGGTGTCAAGCAGGCAGTCTGACGGAGAAAGTGGAGCTGCTTGAGGAGAGGCTTCAGGAACGTTTTTATGCCAAACCTTTTTATGCCAGCGGCCGAATACATGCTACACCAGGCCACAGTGCTGCAACTTAGGTTTATTGGATGCACCAAACTGCAACTAAATTGCAATTACATCGCAATCAAATCACAGTTGGGGGCATCCAATAAACCTTAGTTGCAGCACTGTGGCCTGGTGTAGCATGTAGTCGTAGGCCACCTTCAAAAGCGCCGCCAGCTAAGCGCACGAAGTCTCCAAGGCCACAATGATACAAAGACTACTTTACCCCTGCACAAAGGGACAATGAGCTCACGCAACGCACTGTAGACGAAGCTATTATGGTTATTATAGCACAGCGTGACAGCTCGGCGAGATCGATTTCTGCATCGATGAGCTTTAGAACACTCGAGCATCATTCGTATTCCGCAATCACCGTGAGAAGAGCCGCCCAAGAGGCACACTGTATTCTACTATGGACGTCCAGGCATGTTTTCATTTGGACTATTCAATTGATCTCTTCATTCATTTCCCGATCGGGGGCCAGTCGAGGATGTAGGTCGCACATCGCGTTTTTGCCAGTAGCCTCATTATTTTTTGCACCAGCTCCAAAGCATCTCCACATGGTGGCCTATCATACGTTGTGTACCCATCGGTCAGCGGCCGACGACAGCTACGGTGTGCATGTACTTACTGGTGCCTCGGCGACACAGAATTACATGGAGTTCATTGTTGGCACCGAAACACTGTCAGCTGTCAGCTCCCAAAGGGTTAGGGGTTAGGGTCTCTAACTGTGCGGTAGTGCAGGCCCCGCACGGGCACCCAAATCAAATCTGATTGTTTACGAGAAGAGATTTTTCATTTCACTCACACTGCATGGGCGAGGTGCAGACAGATTAAGCAGGGCGCCGGATGCACTGAAGGTCGCCATTCACCAAGGTGCGCCAAGTCCAATATGATCTGAAGCCCATTTTGCCCAACGGCTTTGCCGACTCTGAGTCTGTTGCCGCGCCATCCGGAGTCTCAACATGTGTGCGTTGCTCACTCAAGGTGTGGCAGCCCAAAGCTGTGATTTTTGTTTTAAACACAAAGTGTTTCCTTCAATTTTTCACTCCTTTGTGTTGATTCCAGCTGTCTCCCGATTTTGTCTTATACGTGCGTACTTCATGTTGATCGGGTGTCAATAGCTTGCCCGCCGCAAATAGGCACCCTCCATCAGCATCTTGTAACTGCAACTGATAGATACCCTGCATCTGGAACATGCATACACATAGCTGAACTTCACTGCTGCTTCAGGAAGTGTTCAAGTATGAATCTGAAGAGCCTGCTTTTTCCTTGGAGCTTTCTGGTTGTGTCCTGTGGCGCGCAAACAACAGAAGTCACTGCCAGGACATGCGCCATGCTATGTCTATGGAGATACAAGGTATGCCTTGCAAACGCACGTGCACTCTAACTTCAGCCAGCAGCTATACTACAGAATCCTCTGTCAGGACTAAATACTTATAATTCCATGAAGAACTCGAGCGCATTGAGCTCGTGCACCACTGATGACTTCACTATCGTCTTCAGTTCCCCATATATTTACATGAGCAAGCATCACAGCCCAGCACCTGAGGCTGAGTCATCAGGTACGGACATGTCAGAAATATCTGCCCCAAAGAGCTTGACAAGGAATGAGAGCACATGGATCTGACTTGGCGGTGTTCAGAGAGCGTGGGATGTCTTCGATGTTGCTGCGATTTCTTGAGCAGGTGGTATTGCTCCATTGAAGCTCATGGTGGATCAGCTGTTCTGAATAACTCGGGCGAATCGACAGGCTTGGGAGGTGTATCACCCAGCACTATCCCAGATCGCCCAAGCTTGCAAATGTGCTGACTAAGGACACTGCCCCCCTTGGACTTTGCACATCTTTTTTTTCCAATCTTGCTTACCTCGCCCACCCACCCGCTTACCTTCTTTGTTTGAATATGCGGTGCCACAATTTAACACCTCAGGGCTGTGAACGCCAATCAATTGAAATGTGCACAAGAACATTGCAGGGCTGAAACGTTTACTGGTAGATGCAGGCTCTTGAGAAGCGCAAGCGCGATGAAATGTTGGACGCTCCAAGCAGCCGCCAACTCAGGTGCGTCCTGTGGATTTCGACTATGGTGAAGTTTCAATCCCTTGCAGACTACACTGGGCCTTTGTCCACATGTGAACGAGGACAAAGACCCAATGGAGTCTGCGAGGGATGTCAACGGAGAGCAAAGTCCGATGGGGGCAGGGTCCAAGTTCAGCACATTTGCACCGTCCTGCACATGCTATTCCCCGAATTGTCTCCTTACATCGGCCCACCGGAAAGTCTCCCGACAATCATCGCGCACTGAGACTCCATCAAGAAACCTGTGCGAGGTCGATCTCAGACAGGTTCCTGATGGATTCTGGCAGGTCTATCAACAGTTTACTGCTTGGCAAGTCCAACTTGGGGACTTACGATATGTGGCCGACCGACAGTGGTGAGTGTAAAGAATTCCAGACGGTAGTTGCATGCGGCTACGCGCATCACATGGGCATATCCTACAACCCTCCGGATGTTGTTCGGCATATTTATTTTCGATAGACACGCGTGATGGTAGCAGCCGCAGGCGACTGTGACCACGGGCTTAACTAACCTGGCTTGACATGCAGGGATGCATAGTGCATCATATGACTCGTCAACATAATGAGGATTATGTCGATATTCGGCTACAGCGAGGCAAAGAATCGGCAGGAAATGGCATCGACTGAGAATAACTTTACAGTGTACGATTTTCGTCACCTTCTGATTGTTGTCAAGGAAGGATCAAATTCCTATAGGTTGCTGGCTGTCCTTTTCGAACGCAGCCCTTGAAACCTTGTACAGCATCTATCTGCCTTCAGATGATTGAAAAGCATCAAGTGCTGTTACCTTTCCCTCGACTAAACATGGCGTTGCACATGGGTTGCTTCACGAGTTGGCCAGCAACAACGAATGACCAGATGACGACGCTCCAGCCTTATGGGCTGCATCAGCGCACTCGGATGGTCCATGGAGTTTACAAGCGTGTCGACATTCACGTCATCCAATGAACGCACCTCCTTCTTGGCGTAAGGCATTGTACGAGCATGCACTGACTGATCTGTCAAGGCAGTAAATCTCAAACGGTACCCATGCGGAAGCGTTGACGGGGTTGGGTGTTGTGCAACCTTACAAAATTGATGGAATGCAACAGGGACACTCCCCATTCCTCTAGAAAATTGCACAACGATAACGATCTGTGTCTCAGCTTCACTGCTCCACTCTTCACTACAAGCGCCTGTCGAAGCGGGCGAGCGTATGCCTGCAGGCTATGGAGCCGGCAGGCTTCTTGAAGCAGACATCGGACGTCAAAAGACAGTAAACAGGGAATCACGCCAACCCGGAAGCACGTGCGTCCGCGCAGACGATGCCGCACCAAACATGAGTCATGACTGTGCGGCAGCCACCCACTGTTCGGTGGGCTTCCCAGACAGCTTGTCAAGGGCTGCGACCTGGGCATTCATGGATACAGGCCCTAGCAAGATTAGTCGTTTGGCCTGGGTGAGTGGCAAAGCTCGTAGGTGGGACTTGCCAGTTCCAGCTGCTGCCATTCCCTAAGGGGCGGGGTCGTCTGATCGTGATACTTTCGTCTTTATTGTCCGTCTCGTGCTCTTGCACTGTGGTGCTCTGTATCACAAACGGTGTAAATAGTGACTGCCACTTCTCTGGCTGTGACCTGATCAGTAACAATGAATACATGCGATGCAACCTGACAGATATGCCCTGCGGGGCAGCAGCTTGAGCTACCTCAGATACAGTTTTTGACATTGCCACCCATGAAGGAACTGCTCTCATGTGTGCAGCCTTGTTCGTAGAATGCCTGTTACGCAAATCCTGGTGAGGTCCTCTTTACCTACATGCACTGAAGCCTGGCAGCCATCAGTACAGGTACTGATGGCTGCCAGGCTTCATCTCCACACGGTGCTTTCCATTTTAGAACAATGGCGAGCGAGCCTTCGAGTGACTTGTTGAACACCCTCATCTGAATGATAAGGTCATGGTGGGCTTGGGGTCGCGAACATCGCTCAAATGATATTTCATCAACGTATCGTGCTTGCTCCAAACAGTATGTGCACTGCTCTCCGCGACAGGCTCTGACTCAGCAGGACAAGATGGACCGAGGGTTACCTACCCGGCAAGAATGTATCTCTGCGATGCGGAAGATGACATGGGACTACCTGCTGCTATCAGTGCAAAAGTGGCATACTGTGCAGGTGGAACTTGTGCCTGATAGGTAGCAATGTCGCTTGGATAACTCAGTTGCTCAATCTCCCGTTTGCACAACTTCCCCTGCTCCGACGACTCGTTTCACTAGAGCTTACGTTTCAGCTGTGTTGTTTATAACGTAGAATGTGTGGCACGCATGCAAGTGGACCGCTGACTTTCTGCTTGGCGCCACATGGCGACACACCCTAAAACCATGCGGCATGCTTTGCCTAACGGGCAGCCAAATTACACCTTATGAAACAATAATTCAATTGGGACCTTTCCGTGTGTGAGCTATTCGTGCTTCAAGTCGCTGCAGGTGGTGCAAGGCACCGTTCCGGACTGGTACGCATGCCCTTTTGAGCACTGCCATGATACATGTAATGCATCGACGCTGATGCTTTGTACAGCTCATTCAGTGATAGTGATCCTTCCACTCAGCAAGCATCTTCACCCTCCCCACCTTCATTGAAGGAAGCCTTGTTTCGTTTGTAACGAAGCCATGGTGTCGAAACCATCATGGCCCTCTCCGCACGGATCTCTCGTGAGAAATAGTGGTGAAAAATGTCCATTCATGATTTATGAATTTGCGCATGCCAACTTTCTTCATTGTTGCCCATGCGCAAGAGGCCAGGTGCGGACCATGAAACCTTCCGTGCCTCAAAACTGCCCCTCCCGTCATGCGCATGTGAATGTCAATGCCTCTGATCACTGGTGGAACAACTTCCTATCATAAGTTGCATCATGCGACAACAATTCAATTGATTCCAGGAGAGCATGCATCTCGGAGACTTGTCAGCAGCGGTGTAATCTCACTCGGTCCCCCAGCAGGGTAGCAACGGACTTGACGGGCAGTCATCTTTACGCGTCGCGTATTTCATAGGCAAATGACGTGTTTGTGTGTATATACGGCAGCGCACGTTGACGTTAAACGTAATCAAATTTCCTAGAATCGTTGGCGCAAGCCAACGCGGACACCGAACGGTTCACGAGCCACGAGCGCTTGGGCTGCAGGCCACTCCCAGATATCGTCATCAACATGGCAGACAATTTAGATGCCAAGGTGGACGCCACATCCTTTCCGGAGCTTGCCAGTCTAGAAAACAGCGACGACAACATCAGGGTGGGAGACGACTCGAGCCCAGACAAAGCCCATCATCCCTCCCTCAACGAACCCACCGAAGCCCACCAGCCGGACCCGGTGAGTAACACCGCAGGCATGGGCAATCTTGACGTATTCGGCGAAGGCGAGGATGGCAGGAAGGCAGGTGAGGGCACAACTCCTCAGGGGCGTTCACCCGCCACAACTTCCGAGGCGAGCGACTCGACCGCGGCCGTGCAGAGACCTGCTGGGGCAGGGAGGCTTTTGTTGGACGACACGAGCGTGCTATCTGCACCGCCAACGCCTTCGTACACCAACATCATGGTGGCACCAGAAGCGGAATGCGCAGGTGCGAGTCCAGCATGTCATGTCCCTGGCATCGATCACATGTGAGGCTCAGCTCAGAAATGATATCTCTTCATCAACCGGGTGCAAGTGCGCAGCCAGGTTTCTGGAGGTGAAACGAGCCCCTCGTACACGCCAACGAGCGTTTGCAGTTATGGCGGGTATACGATGAGAGCGTTGCGGACTTGACTCCCCACGGTTCGAGGATTCGTCTGAACAGAGACGATAGGATTTGTTCTGAGCGCAATGCACATCTGCCACAGATTGCAGGGTGACGAACGGCTATGCCATTATCACCGACGACTGCGCTAGAAGAACTGCGGAATCATGACCACGTGCGCAAACAGTCCCTGGAAACATGATTGTGCTGAGGAGAAGCTTCCCAAGTAGTTCTTGGAGATTTCAATGTCCATGTGTATGCGGTGTATTGGTGTAGAACGATACATCATCATCAAAAGGGTCGGGCCTTCTTCGCCGTCACCTCGTCGCCGGCTACCATGCCAGTTCCTGAATGCGCGTCACTAGCCCTGTGGCCTGCTGTTGTGCGCGGGGCAAGTCCATAAAAACGCATGCAGTCGGAGCGCAGAGGGGATGGGGAGCTTGCACACTGGGTGTCGACACATTGCAGCTTGAGGTAACAGACGTACCGACAGCTAAACTATCCATCAACAACAGACACACGAATGCTGACACTGTGTTGGCCGGCAGCGGCACCAGCGGCATTCCAATCGCATTGAGACCCTGCGAAATGCGGCGGTCAACATAGTGCGGGAAGGAGGGCACCTTGCTTTCCGTCGTCGCCGACCACCGGCGCAACCTGTGCAGTCGTCGGCAAGGCAAACGCAGCAACAAGCGACCGGAACGATGCCTTCCAAGAGCGCACTCATGCTATGACGGTGCGTAGAAACGCCCTCCGGTGTGTGAAAACACGGGTGTGGTGTGCAGGGGGTGCGAACTTTTACACCGTGGACTCGGAGAACGCGGCCGGGCAGACGTTCCGCACGCGGCGCCGCTTTGACAACCTGGTGGCGCTGCACGAGAGCATCAAGATGGAGTTCCGCGGCTGCGTGGTGCCCTGCCGCCCCGCCAAGACTGCGATGAACAGCACCAAGGCCCGCGGCCATGGGGAGAAGTTCCTCACGGAGCGAGCCCACGAGATCGAGTCCTACCTCAATCAAGTGGCTCGCCACGTGGAGATGCGCGAGTCCGAGGTGCGCTCTTGCCCTCGCTTTAGGACAGTGTGTAACGACTGTAAGTAGCTATACGTCAGACGGTTTGCGCTCGAGATTGATTCCGTTCATGTCACACAAGCGCAGTGGCATGAGTGCGCACCTGCATCTTTCTGTCGATGCATTTCGTGTCTGTGTGGATGTGGTGATACTGCAAAACAAGACAAAATCACCATTCGGTGTGTGGTTACCTTTCTGCACAAACAATTCGGGCAAGAGCAGGATAGAACTCGAGTGCTGCTGCAGGTGATCTCAAAACATATCTAAAACAACACAACCCGCTGACTGTCCAGCGCATGTGGTGATGATTTGTCTTCAAAACACTGCCGCACCCAAATGGGCATTGGCAACTCCAAGAAGCACTTGGCAGTCAATGTATATTGGTATCATCAGAGTATGCCGACAATGCCTCGACCGCTGTGGCCTCTCAGCGCATATCTCAGCCGAGTCTCTACCCAACAGCGGGGGAAGCGCGCAGGCGCTCAAAGCATTCCTAGAGCTTCTGAGATGGGGATGGCGCTCACGTTGCGTTTGGGCCTTGGCGAGACTCCTGTTTGGGCCATCTGTGTGTGTGTGTGTGAGTCATCGTAGGCGTAGTGCTCGCATGCGTGGACCTGGTGTGATTCCCGATTGATTTACTGTTCTTTTCTTTTCCGCCGCGTATTCTGCCACGTCCCGCTCACAGTCTCCTCCGTTCCCAGACGCGGGGGCGCGTGCAGGCGCTCAGGATGTTCATGGAGTCCCCCGAGGAGCTGCTGCTGAGTCACGACTGGCAGAAGGCTAAGGCAAAGAAGAGCACCGGGATGGTGGGCGGCCTGCTGCATTCGCTGAAGAAGGCGGTGGGCGCCGAATCTAGCGTGCCGACGCCCTATCAGATACGGGACACGGCGACAAATGAGGGTGACATCATCCGCATGCTCAACGAGCGTCGCGTGCCGCGGCGAGTGCTCAAAGAGCACTCTGACCAGGTACGCTCACTTAATTCGGCCCTTGAGGCTACAGGCCCGTCCGTTGGTTTGATCGGACCTGTAGGCATGCAGTCAAAAGTTTGCTCTATTACGCTGAGGCTTCTCTCAACTGCGATGACTTGTAGAGTTTATGGCATAGTGGCCTCCAGCAGTCGTCAGATATGTGCGTAATGCACGATATGCTAACAGCATGTGACAGTGGAGAAAGGGACTCCGTGGCACTGACTCATGTGTGAGTCGCCAAGCTGAATAGTACTTACCTCGAGATATCTAACTGAACAGTGGTTCAGTAAGATTTCTGATTGAGCCACCGAACCCTGCCTTCAAATTGGTGGACCAGACATGATGCACAATGCATCATCACTAGCATGCATTTTACTGGAAGAGCTGTTGTCCGGGATTTTAGAAAGAGGGTGCTGAATAGCGCTTCGACCAGGTACTGATGGATAGTGGAACATATGCAAAGTGGGTGGGTGTGCTCTCGCAATGGGACTGAGGCGGTGTTTCGCCAGAATGGGGTTCGACCCACACTTCTGTCCCCCAAATTCAAGCAGTTTCAGGCGATTGACCCCCAAAAGCACTCTGGCGAAGTGCTTTACAAAGAGCCCTATTATTTCCCAAGTAGTTCTTGGAGTTGGCAATGTCCATGTGGATGCGGTAGTGTCGTAAAGAGATACATCATCATCGAGAGCCACAATCCATGGCTCTTGTTTGTGACCAGGCTTCACTTTTTGCAACCACGGCATGCCTCGGCATATACTCGACCGAGCAGAACCTGGTACGCCTGTCTTGCAATGCTGGCGTGTCCATCGGGCGAGACGATGCAACGCGACTGATCACGTTATCATGTCCTCCTTGCTGCAACAGTCGACTTGGTTACCATAATGTGGCCTAATAGTACCACAAGTGCCTGCATAATCTGAAGTGACCAAAGCCTTTGTGTAGTTGCGAGGGCTCCTTGCCAAGGAGCTGCTCCATCCAAAAACAGGGATTGCTGAATAGGCACCCCGACAGGACACACAAAGGGGTGGTGCTACAAATGCTTTCGCACTTCTACGATACATAACAGGATGGCCATCATCATTTAGTTTTTCTGTTTCACAGTTTCAAGCAGCTGCGTCATCTGCGGCAGGTGCTCGTAACAGATAAGCTAGCTATTCATCAGCGCGTACTTATGATAGTTCGTATTTTGAGACTCCTCTGCCGCTGCAGACCTCCCTCCTTCCCTCCCTCCCTCACCGGTTGTGACTTCCGGGTCGGTTTGTGTGGTGTGGGGCTATTGTGTGGCAAGTCGGACACATACAGCACTGCATAGAGAGGCACTTTGTAAACAAACCATTCAGCTTAACACAATTGGAACGGTGGTCTCAGGCGGAGAAGGATCTAGAGGCAGTGAAGGAGGAGGTGCAGGACGCTTACAAGGCCGTTTCCTCTCTGTCCCGCCACTCCGAGGAGCTCATGGAGTGCAGCAAACGGCTGGAGGACGCGTCGAGCGACGTTGGAATAGTGCGCCTCGCTCAATCAGATGCAAAAGAGGCGCTCCGGTGCTTGCGTCCAAGGTGCATGACGCAAAAGCGCTTGTTTGCTTCCAATGCGACTGCGGTGTTGGCTCTTGGTTGTTCGTTATTTTTTCATCAAGACTGTTCAACAGTACGTGCGGTGCCGAAATTGATCATGTATATCATATTGCATTCTGTAGGTGCTGATCCAACAAACGTGCAGAAAATGAGCGCTCTTGCACAGCCATGGTTTGCCCTTGTGGCATCGATGGCCCCTTGCATGGGTGCGCTGTGCAATGCAAGCACCTTTGCCATCTTCCGAGACAGCGTGGTATGCCAAACATCATTTTGCCAACAGAGAAAAGAATGGGCGTCAAGCCCAATCCTGACAAAGCACTGAGCTCCCGGGCCCTCAGCGCTGCGCACAGGGCTGTAAATGCACTGGCACGGACCGGTACATCCCGGAGCACGTCAACCCGCCAAATCAATGCACGCCACGCAGTGTTCGCCGGACATAATTGCAGGTGCCCCGCCATGCGGGGCAGTCACACAACCACCGCCTGGAGGGTGGGTGACTGGACTATGCTCGAGGGTGGGTGAACACTCACAGGTGTATGAGTCAGGAAGCAGGACCCTGTGAGTCGCGGGCCCAGATGCCCGAAAATGCTTGATTTTTTTGGGACAGAATGGGGCGTCGACGCAGGTCCCACTCTCTAGCTCTTCATACATTTCTGATCATGGAACCGATGATGGCAGTGAATGTTGGCCGGCTCTGCAACTTGGGCTTCAAGCAAGCTTTGCCGAGATCGCTGAGGCGCATAGGAACATGGGGAGCGAATTTGCCGAAGAGGCGGCGGTGATGGTAGACACTGTTGACAAACTCGAAGGGACTAAACTATGCAGCACCTCCCACAATAACCCTTCCGTTGAAGCACTGACATCGCGCTCACCCTAGCTCTATCTGCAGGTACTCAACGATCTGCGAGACCTCCAAGTGTCGCGCTCGTGTGCCAAGTTCGTGCCGCCGGAGCAGTCCGAGGTGCCCACGCTGGAGGCGGCGTGCAAGTGCCTCAAGGTCATGTTCAATCTCCTCCAGCGGCGTCGCAGGAGGGACCTCGACACACTCACCAAGCTTCACGACCACATGGCCAAGATGCCGGTCCGCTTTCCGCATCTGTGTTGAGAACTAGCTATTGAGATATAGCGCTGGTATTGTCCACATCCTGAATGATGCTAGTACCATGCACATGTATGGGTGTGTACGTATCCAATGGCTTTGCAACAATACTTCTGCAACAATTCGCACGGCGACGTTGTTGGAAAGTTACTGTCCTGAGATAGTTGGCTCCTTTTTGTGCTGCATCAGATGCGTTGCCCATTTCTGTAGACCCTATTCTGTGCCATAATCGCAACGACGATGTCTGGAGTGGTTCAAAGGACTGTATCGAGTATGCTTGCCCAGTGTTGTGTCTCCATGAACGATTCATGTGCTCACATGTCAATATTTCAGTCCAAAGTCCGCAATCAATTCATCAGTAGGTAATTGTGTGCGCTCTACATCTACACCAGAATTTGATCATCAGAATTTTCGGTCCCATGGCACGTAACAGGGTGGGAAAAGGTGCTGTCACACCAGGCAGCCGTGACCCTTGCCTGAGGGGCTCTTTCGGAGGCAACGAGAGCGAAAGAACTGGGGACAGAAAGCTTTCAAACAGGCATCATTCTGCGTTTTGTTTGAGCACTTTGCGGTGGTATGATATGTTTCAGATCCAATGTTGACAACGATGAGCCATGTACTGATGAACAGCAACTCATCGTGCACAGGGCACGAGGCCGCGCCCACATCGCTGAAAGAGAGTACTCACCTGAGCGCGCCCTGACTGCAGAGGGTGCTGAAATCGCTCTTGGCGCGCGAGGCCGCGCTCATATCGCTCGAGTCGGTGCGCCGGCAACAGGAGGACATCAACAAGACGTACTCGCTGCTGAACGAGAAGGAGGGGGGGGCAGGCCTCACGCGGAGCGAAGTGACGCGCATGAACAAGGCCCGTGGTGACCGGGACATCGTCCACCAGACCGTGCAGGCTGCGGATGAGCATTACCAGCTGCTTAAGAGCCGCAACCTGCGTGACGTCGCGGCTTACCAGCGCGAGCACCGCGACGATATGCACCGCATGGTAAGACCACACATCATATAGTCCGATGTAATGACTGTGAGGGCTGAAACAGTTCAGACAGTCGAGGCTTTGCGTGTTGCTTATGACCACCTTGTTTCTATCCGTGTCCGACTTTTGCGGTGCGGCGACTTCCAGCGCGAGTTCTGCGACGGTATGTGCCGCATGGTCCGGCCCCACATGCGAATGCGAGATAGCAATCGAAAGAGACATCATGATAGCAAAAGTGTCTTGGTATTTGATGCCGCAGCCAGCATAGCGTGGCTGCATGCCAGCACGAGAGCGAATTTGCGAGTCGATCAGTGGTTCGACAGAATGGGGTTTGGTCCCTAGTTTTGCCCCGCAAAATCATGCATTTTCAGGCGTCGCGAGCCGCAAGCTACAGAGTCTGGCAACACGCTGGATGCTCAGTGTTTTATACTATCTATGGTGGCGTGCGTCTGGGCGCGTGCGAAGTTCCAGCATCGCTATTCTGCTCTCCCTGGGAGATCGAAGTCTCCCAGCGGTGCGACCGCTCCTGCGGTAGTGCCTGCAACCCATGCTATCAACCGTATCACCTTGAAGTATTCGATACTACGGTATGTTGCAATCCGTGTCGACATCCGTATTACCCCTTCCCAAGCCCCCTACTGTTGCCATCTCGAGCTCATCGTTTCTGAGTCAGCAACGGTGACTCAGACAAGCTGTGTCATCGCCCTCTGCAGTGCGCTGACATACGCTGCGTAAATGAAGACACGCCACACGGATCTGCAGTGCATGTTGCTTTGCACGCTTGCCCAAAGCTGAAACCGAGAGCTGTTCATCGTGCAGGTGGAGAAGCTTTCTTTTGACCACGCAGAGTCGTGCGAGAGAGAGTCTGCGCTGTGGCAGGCCCTGGCGGAGACCCTGGGCGCCGACACGGCCGCGTACGGCGAGGGCCTGCAGGGTCTCGACTATGCTAAGCTCGAGCCCGTCAGTAGCATGAGCCGTCGCCTCGTCGAGGACCTCTAATGGGTTGACAGTTTCAGAGGACCGGCAGGGCCTCAACGACACTGCGCTCGAGCCCGTCAGTAGAATGCGCCGCCGCCTCGCCGAGAACGTTCATGGCATATCCGCTCAAAAAGGGGTATGGGGTTCGGGGGATCAGGTCTACAAGGAGAATGAATTTGTTTGGGAGATTGGTGTTCCAAAAACATCCTGCGAGACAGTGACCTCAGATTGGCTGTTGACCCAATCTCCCGAATTCAGGCCTTTGGGGCATTTCATCCGCATATCTCACGGTGCAGCAAATCGCTGTGGCGAGAGCTGAGGACTTGCAGCGCTTGAGGCCTTGTCCAAGTGAATCGCCTTTTGTTATGGGAGACTGGTGATCCGGCAAACATGCCTATGTTTGGGCAGCGACGTGCTAACAGGTGGCGTGAAACAGAAACCAGGGATGGTGTGATGCGCGCAAGTAATGTGAGACATGACCCATGCCTGTATCAAATCGAGCCGAACTGGATTGCAGAGCTGACACTGATACCCTTGACAACAACGCGAGGCACGTTATATAGAATGATCCATGAGAAAACAAAATACTCAACACAAAATGTTTGATCGGTCGTTTATGAGTTGAAGAGCTGAAGATAAGGATCGCTTGGCGTGATCCCCAATTGACTTGGCCTTGTGATCTGCTCGATTTCAGATTGCGCCATTGTGACGACAGGGGCAACAGCGACACTGAGGGCTTTTGCATGTTCGCGTGCATTGGTACGCGTACGAGGTGCGGAGAGACTCGTGCAGTGGCGAATCTCGAGTCAGAACAGGTAGGCCTTAGTGACATGTAATCAACGGTGTCGACTACACATCGCGTAAGGTGTCAATCGCGATGCAGAGATAGGACGACAGCGTAGTGATGTCAAGACCAACAGCCTTGCCAAGGCCTTGGCACGAGACTTGGGCGGAGTTCGACTATTGACAGTTTTCTGACCTGTTTTCGATAGCTTTGTGTCCTCCGCGATGTTTCATACGGTCTAGTCGCAACATTCATGTCGAACTGAATGCTTCGAAACCCCTGTAAGCACATTCCCACAAACCCCCTGACAAATCACAGCCCTGCAATTCGGTCTTACCTTTGCAGTTCAGTAGATAAATTTTTACGGACATGACGTAGCATCTGTTTGTTGCATAGAAGATTATTGTTCGCGACATTATACCGTAACAGCATGGCTCGAAACAAGAAAACCGGGGGCTCAGCAGTGATGGTGGGCCTCGCAACTTTGCTGGAAATGTGCAACGGGTAATCGAAGTATACTGCTTGCATGCGCATGGTGAACGTGTTGGTTCGGTATTCAAACAGACGTTCAAATTTGGGTTTGGTTGATATGGACACGCAACAGCATGATCATGTTGAACGAGGAAGGATGTTTGTTCTATCTGCATTTTTGAAGAAGCACAGCATTGCCTTTATGACAGGAATAAGCCGTTGCGGTGCTGACGCTGATCTCGACCACCCTAACACAAAGCCATGTACTCCTACTGACTCCATGTCTGGCCTATCGTGCAGGCACACGCTGTGGGACCCACATTTGCGCCACAAAACGCTTCAGCATCTTCTCATCCTACTGCAGTAAGAACGGCTCAGGGGAAGCATGAACCAAGGCATGGCAGCACGAGCCAGCAGCTGCGTACCGCAATTAAGGAAGGAAATGTGGTGTCGTTAGAAGCGCTGTTGAAAAATATTGAGGTCAACATTGCAATCAGTGACGTTCCAGACAAGCCGTTCTTCGCAACCGCCGATCCTGAAACACCACAATGCTGGCTCGTCGGAGAGACCCCGCTTCATCTTGCCGTTTGGACAGAGGACCTTGCAACATTAACCTGGCTCATAAAAAGGTCTCCAGCGAAGCCACATTTACCCTGCCGTCTTATGGTGGTCCACAAAGGGTCTACACCCGCAGGTGAGTACGAAAAGCTGTATGGAAACTGTCTTCTGCTGTACCTGCGTTGCTCGTCTACGAATCTGTCGATGTCGCCGGTCTATTTCCAGTATGCATGGAACTCGCAAAACCCCAGCACTTAGTGGGTGTTATCAGCATCATCGTGTGGAGTCTTGCCAGCACAGGTATGTACATGGCATGTCCAACCCCGCCAAGCATTCACACAAGACCTACGCACTGGATTCACCCGCAGTGCTATGGTGTGTGTCTCGATGCACACGTCCGATGCAAGTGATGGCCTTCACACACCGAGCCGTGTGCGATGACGATGAATCTGTGTTACAACACAAACGCATGCACTGGTCATTGTGATGTATGAACAAGTATCTGAGATAACCAAGCAGGAACCATGCCACGGCGGCAAGGATTGGAATCAGGCCCAACCTGCACTGACTGGCACGTGCCCGGGAGACCTCGACCTCTAGCTTGATAGAGAAAAACAAACCCAATTAGGAATCGCAAGTGCAGCAGGGCTGCGGTACTATGTGATACAACAATTGCATCCACTTGCCTTCAGCTATGTTCTATACTGTATCGCCGCTAACAATTCAATCACGCAAAAGTTCAAACTTTGTCTGAATCCCGCAAACCATTCAACCGTAGGTACCATAAATCATGATTTTTTATTATGATAGACCCAAAAATTAGATAGTAAAATCGCTATTTTTGACCAAATTTCTCTGGAGATTTAGGATGGAAAATTTTCAAACGGCCATTATTTTGCGATTTCGGTTGAATATTTAGCGGCAGTACGGTGTTATCTCATTCTGAACCCAATTCTGTAAGCTACTTTGTGTTCTGATTCCATCCTTGATTTGCATCGGCATCCAATGTTGGTCGAAGTGGCAATGGCCATGGCTTGTGACCGTACCATTGGGGTTGACTTGGGTTCATGGGTTCACGCTCGATACCCGGCTCTTCTCCTTTAGAGTCGCAAATGTCCACGTGGATGTGGCAGTGCGGCGAGACGATACCAAGCCTGTACAAGAAGCGTTTGTCTGGTATCAGAGTTTCCAAGAAAGTTCAGGTATTGCAATAGCCAAATATCCAGGTACGGATATGACAAATGCACAGCCAATACGCTTTTGTACAGCCCCAGACGATGTATTGTCAGCCCGCGAAATGAAGGCAGAGCGCGTGTGTGCAGAGGTGGGCGGAGTGACGCCCCTCCTGCTTGTCTTACTGCTGCCCCTGCTTAAAACGCCTCGCCGGGTGCTGCTGCACCTCAATCTCAGCGCGCTCATCGTGTCCCCGACGCACGAAGACATGCTCCGCGAGCTTCTCAACAACGATGCCTCCTGTGTGGACAATCCCCCCGATATCTCAGGCTCGCACGTCAGCGTGCTCGACCTTGCTGCCTATCTCTGCCATGGGATACCCCAGATGTGCTCGTGCCTCCATGTACGTCTCCCGCCCTGTACGCACGCGCATCTCTGCTGCATTCTTTTACAACAACACCGCATCCACATAGACATTGGCAACTCCAAGAACCACTTGGGAATCAATGTCTGCTACATGATATGTAGCTTTACGTCACCTTGTTGTGTAGGTGCTGACAATGATTTGCTGTGGGGTTCGACCCTATGCTTGCCGCACAATCTCGTGCATTTTCAGGCATTGCGACCCGCAAATTATGGGGTCTTGCGAAACGCTGGGTGCTGCCCCGTGTTGGCTTTTGTGCAGCACCAGCCCTGTAGCATCTCTTGGACGACACCATGTCATGCCACACCCTGTGAGGACACGGAGTGAAATGAAATGCAAACCGAGTGAGACAAACCACACAAAATCCGGAACTGCACCAGCCCGCGCATATTTTATAGATTTGCAGACAATGGTCTGTAGTCATTTGCAATCTCCTCTCTGCCCTCATTGCTTACTAGTATCTTGAGACAACCCTCGCTTACTTGGGCCTGGTCAGTGGCTCCAGACTGATCTGAGCTTTTCGTTTCGTTCCGTCTCGTCTTGAATGACAGGTTTCATCTGGAAGCAAGCAGGGTAGTACGCGTGGTTCTCTTTTGTTTTGGTGGAAGGCAGGTTGTGTAAGGAGACCCATTCATGTTTACTTGAGGGGCGACGCCGACTGCATGATGCTCCTGTTCTCTTCTGTGTTCTTCTACCCCTTTGTCTATGGTAATCTAGACAACACTTGGCCAACGTTGCGTTGCGTCACGATCTCGATCTACAAATTTTTAATCTGGAAATTAGATAGAGCAAATCACGATTTTTGGTACTTGTAGGTACCCTCGGGGGCCGCGTTGCGTTGCTTCACTTGGCCAAGTGATGTCTAGACTATAGTATTCTTGACCCTGCTTTGCTTTCTCACTCACCAGGAGCATGCAGATCTTGTCGATGTTCTTCAAGACAGCGTTCCAGCACGGAGCTGGAACAAACGCGCAGCTGGTGGCAAACGCGAAAACGACGCCGCTGCTGACAGCCGTGGCGCCGGACTTTGATGACCTGATCGCTGCGAACAAACAGGCCGTGGAAACCATGCCCGGCGCTGTGTTTAGCAGCCTTGGAATCCTCATGCTGTGCGCTCCCCTTAGCCCCCCGGTCCTGAGAAACGTAGTGCACACCTGCGTGGACCTGGATTGGTTCCTGATTGGTCCTCGCCTCTTCTGCTTCTACGAGGCGTGACGTAGCACGGGCTCCCAAGCTCCTCTTGGAAACTCCAATGACCGATTGGCAGCGGTAGCGCATAAAACAGATGAGCAATGACCATCACATATCATGAGAACTATGTCATTGGCCGTCGTAAAGCCTCATTCCTGCAATCACTCAAAGATAGCTACGCATCTCAACGTTCACTGTAGCAAGACGGGAATAATCCTCTTTAGACGGTCATCCGGTAAATTTGATCCTTGTAT
>NW_028323818.1:0-27879 GCF_984573655.1 Nuphar pumila | reverse complement strand
ATATCTGTTCAATTCTAACTGCCATACGTGTGGAGTGCACGATGGCCCCATACTTTCATGACATGTGGTGCCACTTGCACCTCGTCACGTCGCACCCACGGTCAAAGTGGGATGACGCGCGCGTAGTTGGCTGTTGCCCAGAAGCATGGCTCTGTGTGTAACAGCAATAAACTGCGAGTTGTGTGCAGAAACTTACGGAAGAGAAACTAAAAGTGATTCTTGATGGGCCGGCAGCGCCTCCATCACCTGTGCCGGAGATGCCTGAAGGACAGGAGGGGGCGCCCGTGCCCACACCCTCAACAGCATTGCCCACCAGCACGCGCGGCTACCCAGCGGATAAGGGTCTGCAGGACGAGAACCGCAAGCTCAAAGAGAAGCTTGCGATCATGGAGATGCAGGGACACGTCGATCCCGGCAAGGTGGGCTCCACAAGCGTTTCCATTTCGCTGATCCACCTGTTGATGGTGTTCGTAGTGGCGTATATCCTGGGGTCGTACCTGTCGTAACAGGTGCGCGCACGCATGATGCCCGTCACCTGTTGCAATGCGGCTTTGCTGGTAGTTCAGATGGCAAGCACGGCATCTTGTGGAAGTGTGCGCTGCGTTGTTGAGCAATTTGCTATGGCGTGTTGCGATTGTGCTTGCCATTCTGTGTATCTGCTTTTATCATATGCAAGGGTGCTGGCACGTCTCCCAAAAGCATGATAGGAACGCGCCAGCCCGTTGGAATTGTCTGGTTGGTAGTGTGCGCCAATGTCCTTCAGACCTGGTTGCCGCCTGTAGGGTTGGCGGGGTGCGTCAGTGTTTTCATGTATTCTACAGAGATACATACTATCCCCGCTTCATGATACTTTGTCTCTGGCTTCTGCCGTAGCCGTCAAGTCACCTTATGAATGCACTTGAAGCTCGCTTTTTAACTAGGTGGCAACTCAGCTTGGACAGATATTGTTAAAGCTGAGTTGCACGTGCACTCTGTACCATTATTTTAGGAGCACAAGGAAGCTTGCTGTTGTCACTGTCGTTACCGATCCATGTTGTCTGTGACGCAGGCACGGGGCTTCTCGATGTTGCACGTCATCCTGGTGGCGCTCCTAGCATTCCTTCTGGGGTACTTCGTCTGAAACGCTATCACGCTTCTTTGCAAGCTTCCTGTGTGCTTCTGCGCCGTCAAGTCCACCCCGCAGTGATGCCACTGTGAGACATTGGTCATCTTGTGCCGAAGGCCCACCCGCTGTCCAGCTGTAGCGGCTTGTACACTTCAGCCTATGTGCACTGCGGCACTGGACGTGCATCGTGCACGCTATATAAATCCAGCCTGGTTGCAGCCGTCACTGCGCGCAAGTGTCTGCCGCAGCTGGAATTGCTCTGCTGTGGTATTGTTTGGTGGGAGATATGGGTACCTGGTGTCACTTGCCAAACGCTGTGGTGTCGATGTATTCACCTTCCTTCCACGTGTAGAATGCTTGTGCCAAAAAATCCTCACCCACATTGTATGGTTGTACATCATTTGATGTGCATGGCATGTAAGCAGTTGTGCACTATGTGCTTGCGTTGATCCGTTGTGTCGTATTCGGTATGAAATGCCATTGGTTAACCAGTAAAGCTGGCAGATGGTTTGCTCCTTTTCCTCTGGACTTACCGGTAAACGAATCCACAAGGTGGTCTGAACGTAACGTAGTAAATTCCGTTACACAGAGGAGACTACCACCGCCGAAGCCGCCAATAACCACCAAGACACACGCGTTCGAAAGTTCAAAGCCAAAAACGGCCGCATAACAGCACAGAACTAATTAGCGGGCTCAAGGGGCACCAGAACGAATGTGGCATAACCGACTTGGCTGGGAGTCAAGTACGGTTGCGCGCAAAGGCGAAGTATGGCAGAACCATGCTCCGCCAACCGTTCTCAGCAATGCGCTCCTCACGAGGCAGTCTCCAGAGCGCCGTCAAGGAAGGGAAAAAACCAAGGCGGGAGGGTGGAAAACAGAAAGGGAAAACCAAGATCATCACCGATTTTCACCGTACCGTAGTAAATAGACCGAGGACGAAACTGCTGTGACGTGACATTTTTCATTTCTTATTGTTCCAACTGTTTGGACTATTTTCAGAAACGTGACAATGTCACATTCCTCATTTCCCCATCTTCTTGGAGGAGCGCCGCAGGAGGATTTTTTTGTTTGGTATTGATGCCCCAGAACGTGTGGTTACCAGCAGGCATTCACAGCAGCACCACGAACCAATCTTGGGACACAAAGCAGCAAGGTACATTGCACACAACGCAAAAATGCGGGGTACCCCAATTGGCACCGTTGTGATCTAGGAATACGTCAGGGTACAGTCGCTGAGGCTCAGGGTTCTGGCAGGTTAAGGGCTGGCCGTAGCCTTGGAAAAATTTTCGTGCGTGATAGCGTGACAGGGTGAATTTCTGTTTTGTTCGATTGGTTGGACGAAAAATTTTATTTTGTGACGTGTGACGGCATTAAACCCTATAGACAAGTGGACTATTTTTTCCCAGGTGTGACTTGTGACCGTCCATCGGTCTAATTTACTACGGTACTCACTCGGTAAAAAACCACCCTCCCGCCAAGGAAAAAACCTTCGTCTTCACCGCAACGCCAAACCTGCACATCGCCCAAGAGTAACCGGTAACACAGAAACCCAGGCTGAAAAAGCGAACTGTCGGCGGCAAGCGGGAGTGTCACCGCCAACAAAAGGACGAGAGGCCGCAAGAGCCGCAGGGGTCGCAAGAGGGCACGGGAGCCGCAGGGGTCACGTTTGAGCCGCAAGAGCTGCAAGAACCACATGGGCAACACGGGCCACAAGAACCGCAAGAGCCCTAAGAGCAGCGGGCGCCACCAGAGCGCAGCAACTAGAGGGGGCGACAGCGGCAAGAAGAAGCAAGAGCAGTTCAAGCGAGCAAGGAGCATGTGCAAGGAGGGTACGTAGCTGGGCAAACCCCGTGGGCCCCAAGGTGAGCAGGGCGCTCAAGGTGCACGTGGAGGCGAATCCAAATCCATGTCCGACTCCGAAACGGACTCCGAGTCCGGCTCGATCCAGGGAGGCCCAGAACCCGGCGGGAGAGCAAGCGGGGCCGATTGGCAGCTGCGTGCAGGAAGCCGGGCAGCGGCCAGGGCGGCAGGCGAAGAGACGTAGGCGGAAACGGGAGTGGCGAGCGAGCCCATGCCAACGACGATGGCTGATGCACCATCTGCGGTGGCTGCCGTAGAAACGCACGACATCCGCCATCAGGAGGCCTAGCACATCAGCAAGGGCCTCATGGTCCGGGTCGTCATCAGGCGAGTAGTCTCCACAAGGCAGCCGGAAGTAAGCGGCGGAGCGGGCCACCCCTCCGGACAGGGTAGCCATGGCGTCAGCCTCGGGATCGATGCCATCGCCTGTCTCCGAGCAGTAGCCATCCGAGAGGTAGTCCACGTCAGTAGCATGGGGGTCTGCTGGCATCGACATCTGAGTCGCCGGTGCTGTCCGAAGCGGAGTCCGGCGCAGCCCAGCCCGGCTGCGCAGGGGCACGGCGGCGGCGACGAGTGCCAGATTGCGCGGTTGTGAGGAGTAGGATGCCAGCGGCTTGCACATCTGTGCGACGACCGTAGTAAATTAGACCGTTTGCCGTAATCATTTTAGCGTGACACCGTGAGATTCCTTTTTGGGCAAACTTTATTGCCCATCTTGACTTTAGACCTCTCGCTTAATGGCTACTTAAAGCTATTCTAACCCCACTTAACGCTTTTTAATTACCCTTAAATTTCATATTGGCTGTTGAGCAGGTTTGCTTATATGTTAAGCAGCCCCCACCGCGCACACGCTTAACTGTTAAGTTACGCTTACTTCTCGCCATGACTAGCTGCTAGTGTCTTCTGTCTGCTTGGATGGAGGGCACGGGATTGGAATCGGACGATACCGCCGAGGCAGCCAATGCTACGGTTGCTCAGGCAAGCGAGCGGGGTGCAAGCGGTAGTAGAGGTAGAGGTAGAAGTAATGTGAGTAGTGGCAGGGTAGGGGTCGAGCTGCTTCTGCTTCGAGAGCAGTGGGCTGGCCGCCTCAAGGCTGCCATGACAGACCATCACTACCTGTTGCGAAGCTCGTTTACATCAAGGTGAACATGCACTTGCTTGGCGACAAGCTTCAAATGGTGGCACTTGTGTGGAGAAACTCAGCGACCCTCAGCAGTTCTAAAGCATCCTGGAGGAGGCCCAGCAGCTGGATGACCAGGAGTTCGTGACCAGCATCAATGCTGCCGTTGCTTCCGCCTCAACTGTTGAGGTGGCACAAGTCATCGAGAAGAGCCGGTGCAAGAAGTGCACAACTGGTTCGCAGACTACGCTTAGTTCGCACAAGGAGTGTGAGTGGGGCATGGTGAATTATGATCACTAGCGTGTACTGCTATAATGATGCCGAGCGAAGATCAGGTTGTGTTGGCTGTATCATGCAACGTTGCCTTCAAAACGCAATATTGTTTTGCACAAGTACAGATTTGAAGCAAGAAGCAAGTATGTGTGTGGTTTCTGTGTGGTCATGTGTCTCGATGGATGTGTTGCCGGAATTCATTGCTTGAAGAGCATCCTTGGTTGGCGCTACAGTGCGGACTTCACTTTGCGTTGCAAGTGAAGTTCAAGAATACCTCATAGCCACTCAAAATGACACGAAACTTGCGTCACTGTCCGCTTAATTAAGCCTTAAAAAACCCTTAAATTTCACCCTGAAAAGGCTGCTTAACCGGTTAAGCAGACCTTCTATTTCACATGTTGCTTGATATTAAACACGGCATTTTTTGGTTCTAACTTAAACATGTTAATTAACCCTTAAAAATCACCAAAAACGCCTTAAGCGAGAGGTCTACTTGACTTGTGACAGCGTGACACATTCCTTATTTGGTCCAGCTTGTTTGCCGAGCGCCGCAGGCGATTTTTTTTTTTGGCAAATGCAGGTACATTGCGCGGCAATGGGCCCAACAACTTGTTCTGTTACCAGCAAGCATCCACACTTGCACCACAGTCTTGGTGACACAAGCAACAAGGAACCTGAAGGCTGCTCAGCTGCCAATTTGGCCTGGGAAGTATGAACAGCGGCCTTCAATTCACGCTCGGCCCTTTCATCGGCTGCCAGCTCGCTAATTTTCCTGAAAGAAAGGCTACCCTGCCTGAGGCCAACCCCAGACGAGTCGGGGGAACGCGAGATTTCACTATGTTGAAAGAAAACAAGGACTTGAACTTTGCGAGTGTCGTCTATACACCTGGAGGTCTACCTCACGCGGGGTACTCCAATTTGCAGGTTGTTATCTAGGATTACGTCAGGGTACAGTCTTTTGAGGATCAGGGTTCTGGCAGGTTACGGGCTGGCCGCAGGACCTTACCAAAATTTTCGAGCGTGACGCGTGACAGGGGCGCATTCCTTATTTGGTCAGCTTGTTTGCCGGCCAACTATATTCCGTGACGCGTGACAGCATTAACCCTATAGAAATATTGCCGCTTTGTCAGGCAGGGAGCGTGACCGTGACCGGCAAACCGTCTAATTTATTTCTCTGTGTAATCGAATTTACTTCGCCCTTTCGCAGGTCCCAACGCACTAAGCCTCCAACAAGACTGGCAAGCGCTGCACGCGGCCGGGCAGAGCACTCGCTGTGGCCTCCCGAGGCGCTCGCAGTCACCAAGGAGACCATCGACACCGTCCTATTCTGCTGCCCAAAGGACATTCGCCCGCTTCGTGGCAGAGCGGAGCACGCCCACCTCCTCGCGTCTTTCGACGTCGACACCGACGACGGCCTACGTAACCTCGCCCGCATGCACAGCTGCGCCTGCCGCCCAGCTTCCATTTGGCTGGAAACCCTGCCCACGTCAAGGGCGCTGCAGCTCACAATCCCCGACTTCATCAGCTCCATGCGCCACCGCCTTGGCTTGACGCAGCTGCCCACTCACACCCCAGGCTTACAGTGCCGCTGCGGGCGCTATATGCATGCAGGTGACACCGACCACGCCATGACTTGCCGCTCCCTCGCGGGGGCAGTGATGATGCGCCACAATATCCTCATTGGGACTTGGCGCCGCATTGCCCACCGCGCGGGAGTTGCCACGTCAGTGGAGCCGCTTCTTCGCTCGCTGCCTGGCTTTCAAGGTGCCGCCATTGCTGCTCAGAATCAGGCACGCGGAGACATACTGGCCGTGTTGGCGGATGGGCTCACCGTCCTCGACGTCTCAGTGGTGCATCCAACAGCAACGTCCCATCTACAGGCTGCTCGCACGGCGGTGCAGCGGCTGCGCGTGACCAACGGAAGTGCACGCGGTACCAGAACGCTGACCCCAACGGCTACACCTTCGCTCCATTGTCGCACGAGTCTTACGGCCGTTTGGGAAAGCCAGCAACACAGCTGCTCAACTCCCTGGACATCGCCGCGAGCGGTGCAGGCGTCGTGGACAAGGGTGACTTTGTTGAGAGTGCGCTGCGTGAGTTCAGTGTCTCTTTGTGCAGGGGGAACGGATTCATGTGCAGAAGCGGCCTTGGAGTCTTTGCGACCTTGGCTGGTGGAGCTCTCCAAGAGGGCATGCTAGTTTCAATTGCTGATGTCCCTTGAGGGGTCTTTGTACCTTTTCGAGTGTGTGTTGGTTTACTGGTACAGCTTGAGCTATGGTGATTCTGTTTCTCTGTGTATCGAATTTACAACGGAACACGAATCCTTCACGTCCCCTGAGGGGTCTTTGTACCTTTTCGAGTGTGTGTTGGTTTACTGGTACAGCTTGAGCTATGGTGATTCTATTTCTCTGTGTAATCGAATTTACTACGGTACACGAATCCTCCACGTCCACAGTTCCCAAGCTGGCACTTGTTGCTGTGAATCTTTCCTTTGAGTATTATGTTGAACAGCAGTATCTCAGCGATAAATAATTGTTCATCGGCTCGGCTTGGGGGTGCCGTCGCTGATTGACATCCCTCCGTGCACCTGCTCCGCTGGCGATTCGACAACGCCGGACCACGCTCTCTCGTGCAAACATAACGCTGGCAAGGCAATTGTGCGCCATGATTACTGGGCTTCTGCCTGGCGCCATGCCATCCGCCGCGCTGGTTGCGCGGAGCCGCTCTACAGCAGCCTTGCAGCCCCGGGGGCGCAAGGGGCTGCCAGTCAACGTCGGGGTGACATCCTCGTGGTTTGGCCTGACGGTGGCGTCCGCATCCTGGACTGCGTCGTCACGCACCCCGCGGCTGCGTCGTACATGCGAGACGCTGCGGAGGCTGGAGGGTATGCGGCTGCGAAGGCTGAGGCGCGGAAGCGGGCGGACTTCGAAGCGGTTGGCGAGGGCTCCGAGTTCGGCTTTGTGCCGCTTGCTGTGGAATCGTACGGCCGCATGGGTGTCGCGGCGTCGCGGTTCCTATCAGAGCTTGGCGATTTGGTAGCGGCCGCGGGACGGGTGTCTAAAGCCGCTTTTGTCCGGACCGTGCGTCGGGTGCTCAGCTGCGCCCTTTGCAAGGGCAATGCGCGCATGTACTACAACTCTCTCTCGCGCATTGCTGTGCGTGTTGGACACAACTTCCAGCCAGGATGTGATGAGCCGGCAGAGGGCGCGGTTGAGGTATGACTTGCTTCGTTGTTTGTTTGTGTCGCTGTGTGCTTTGTCTTCCTTTTTCTTTTCTTTTGTTCGTCTTTCGGTAGCCTTTCCTAGTGCCGGCCTTGTCGCTTGTAATACAATAATTGTTCATAATCAAGCGAAGTTTCATAAACTCTTGTCCAACAAGAATCATGGCCATTGTTTCTTCAAAACACAGGCTTCTCTTAATCTCCATCTGTGCGTGTGATGAACAGAATCAGAAGAGGTCAGGTCCGCTGCTGCGATAGATGGTGTTGTCCCTGCTCAACAACATTGGGACAATTACATATCATTTGGTATGGCAACTCTTAGCCTGCAAAAATGACGCGACGACTGTGGCCAACAAAGACAGAAACTTGCAGTCTGCAGATGGACGGAAGCCACTATGCTAGATCAAAGCAAAGGAGTGGGCATGTGGAGCTCGCAGTTCATCTCAGACTGTCCGTCGACATTGCTTCATGCCTGAGGAGCTACCTGTCTCTGCTCCCCTTCCATCCGCAAATTGATTGAGTTCGCAAGTTTGAAAGTGCGAACGGACAACTGATTGGTTCGGTCAACAATCGCGTCGAGCGGATCCATAAATTGGGTGCCCATCACCACGGTCCCGGCTGTGCTGTCAATCCTGCATTGCCAGATTATGTAAGCGTGGTACCAGAATCCTCTGGACACTGTCGAAAACTGCACCAACCATGTCAAAGGTGCTCAACCTGAAAGATTCATAAAGTATGACACGGCACTTGTGTGGAATATTGAGCATTGTGGTTACTTATGTGTCAGCTGAACACAGGCAGGAGGGGTGACGTTCGTAATCATATTCACTCTTGAGTGACAGAGTCTGTTAGCCGATTGGATTGCATCCCTATCCTGCTCGTAAGAGAGTTGAGCAGTGCTAGACGCAGGAGCTGCCACCGCGTTTCAACTGGCTTATCAGCAGTTGCCAGACCTCATGCATGCATCTTGTCCAATTGAAATGGGCAACAAACAAGTGCAAATGTGGGCATTCATTGGTCACTTGAAGCCCCTGGGCTCCCTGAAATGCCAGCCGGTACAAAATTCACCATGTCTTGGCTTCTGTGCATCCCTCATGTTCACTGACTGATCTGGATACTGCCAGCTCACGTGTACAGATGTTGTTGGCAACTACTGATGACACAGTCATTGCCAGGCACTTCCCCTATCAAGCAGATACAGCTGAGGAACACACAAGGTCGACACAAGGAACGCTTATGCTGGTGGCAGCTTGCTCCGTCACACTCTGCACTCCCGGTTTGACAATCATCTATTGCAAGCCAGAGTGCCATATGCAACATGCATCCATTTCTGTTGACTCATCCGCCATGAACCAGTAACATCAGTAACTCCACCAACAGGAGGATGAATCCGACACATGTTTTGCTCAGCATCCTGGTGCACCACTCAGCAGAGAGTAGGTGTGCACCCAGGATCGCCCCTGTAATGTAACCAAAAATGGCAGTGGTGATGAAAGTACAAAGCCATACCGTGCATTGAGGCGTGCATTTCGGATAAGTGTTGCGATCCACTTCTCAGCCTCAGTGCGGTCCATCCCCAGGCGCTCCGACAACATGCACAAGTCAATGCATTGATGAATTCGGCAGTAAACCTCAAAGATCGCCATGCGGGCCTGCTCCATGAAGACGGGCTTCACAGAGGCCAGGAAGTAGTCGTTGTCTATGAGGGACTCGCACTCCTTCAGTTTGTCCTGCACTCACTCTTGCTTTGTCAGCAATGTGTGCCCGCTCATGTAGACACCTGGCATTCTAAGGATGCCAACACATTGAAATCTACCATTTCTACCCATAAAGCTTTGGACGTATGATGTACCTTTTGCATGGCTGCACCTACATGGTAAGAGTGGACTCATGAAGTTAACTACAGGTTGTAGTTTAACAGCATCAATCCACTATTATGATGTAAATGCAGCCATGCAGCAATCCATGATGCAACCATGATGCTGGGAGGCCTTTAGCTTGAAGTGTGACTGCCTCGCTGTCGCCTCGAATAACGGATCCCTCGGCCATCCAGCTGATTTCTTTGCCCAGGCAAACAACTCGAAGGCGGGGTCAGTAACAGCACACTCCGCACAGCAACTTGCATACATTCTTGTGCATGATTATCTTTCTCACAGCGAAGGATCGCAGGCCAATGGCGATTGCGAGTTGGATGCTGGCGCAGATAAGCGCAGGTAGCACACCACTCACAACCAGTGAGTGATTGGCAGGGACGTTGAACAACCCAACGGGCAGCGACAGAGCTAGTCAGAAATGAATGATTCATGGTGCAAGTTTTGCAGGCCCCTATTCCAATGACGGTGTGCTATCCAAGCTGACGCGTCGGCCGTGTGATGGGCAAAGGCAAGACTCGTCCCTTACAACTCCCTCACACAACATGCCAAGGACGCACCTGTGCGAGGTCAAAGTTGTAATCCTTGTACACACACTTGAGGAAGTCGGACACGGGGTCACTGTACTGATAGCTCTCGTGCACGATGATGGTCACGAGGTTCTTGAGCTGGGCCTTCCACTTCTGGCTGCGGTCCTTGTCACCCTTGCTGACTAGGTAGGCAGCCGCGAGGTAGCGGAGCAGATGAGGTGCGTTGATTTGAAGTGCCGCCATGAATTTCTCTGTCATGAACATGTCGATGAGCTTGGAGCGGCCGTCCTCGATGTTCCAGAACACGAAGAGAGACCAGTGCAAGAGCCAGGTTCGCTGCTGCAACTGTTTAAGAGCATCGGAGAAGAGGTGTGTGTCGATCAGCTCCCGAAGGCGGTTGAGTGTCTCGAGTGCGCTGTCGTACTGCAATAGACAGCCACCGAAATGAGAGCCAGGCGGTCCGGATTTCCCTGGGAAGAGGGCAACTTGAGGGCGTTTCGATGATGGGAAAGACAATGCTTCCTCGTTCCTGGCAGCATGTTTAGTGGGACGGACTGTCGCAATTCAGGGGCTTGCTTGACAACAGAATCGTATCAATTCCGTTCCGCATGGCATGCGTTGATGTTCTGAATCTCTGTGCTGTATTGAGTCATTGATGTATCATCAATGACTCTTCAAGCATAGGTGATGATCAAACGATGAGGCTGCGCAGTGGCTACGAAAAACAATGCAAGGAATGTCACCAAACGTCCCAGCAGTGTGTCCAACTCCCAAATGCCTAGCATCACACAAGCTTTCAACCCCCGTTCCAGCACAGAGCGTTGCTCCAGCTGCTACGCTCATGTCAAGACATTGCCCTTATCCTCATCACTCATTTGCGGCGTCGGCGCAAATGCTCGATCGCCCCTGTTTAATGCATCGTGACGACAAACGTTATATAGCGTGACGCAGTAACAGAATCACGAGAACATTTGCGTTGCATGACTTGGCGGTAATCTGTCAAGACTTGGCATGCAGAATGCAAAGATTGACTCTGACGAGAAAAAAGCCAACCCCTCAGACAGGACACGACAAACGATGCATCTCCATTGCAATAATAGGCAAAGCAAACTGGAAGTACGCACTTGTGTCATGAGAATCTCTGATGCCAGTTTGCCCCACAATGCTGTCAGGTTCTTGTCAGCGTCCAGGCTATATGTGCGAAAGTGGTGGAGGAACTCTGACGACGCTTCATAGTTGCCACATTCAAACTGGAACTTTGCAAAGTGAAATAGTGCATCCACCTGCGCTGGACCGATGCCATACTCCTCCTGCAAAGCCATACACCTTGCCGTGAGAGGTATAGCAGGGCAAGAAGGTGCACGCGATAGGCCTACTCACATCCAGCATTGAGACTCCTTTATAATGATGGTGGACGTGAAGATACCCCTTTGAGCGGCATGATCTTGAAAGGTAGCGCCTTTGAATCAAAGAGGAAACAAATCGGGGATGCTATTTCCAGGACAAGGCCTGGCATCAAGGTAGCGACTCCAGCCATGCTCACAACGTTCCCACACCAATGAATTCAACCATGACAAGCGACGAGATAGTCACCTGCATGAAATTGCTGTTGTGTGTCTTCTCGCCTCGCAAGCTCTCAATCTTGGCAGGGTCGGAAAGGAAGTCGGTGATAGGCTGAGCATCATGTTGGAGCTCACGCATGCAAGCAACCACCTCTTTCCGCCTTTCAAGCAACTCGTCCGACGCTGTTGCTGTGTTGTTCACCATCTTGTAGATATCAATGGCGTAATCGACCATATTTGTTCTTGACAGGAGCTGGATCTTCGCTCGTAAAATGTCTTCGTCGTTGTACAGGTTCCTGCTCTGAGTGAATTCCAGCAATGGGAACACCAAATGGGTATCTAGGAACTTGGCCATGGTATGAAGAAGATCATATTTCGCCATCGTGACGGAGGAGCTTGAGACACGCGCTTCAACGTCGGACGATCTTGACACCACCCACTATGTCACAGGAGACCACGCAGACGTAAACGATGATATATCGTACAAGTAGATGGTGCTTGTCTAGCCTCTGCTTTGAGGACATGCCCACTGGGCCAAACTCTGGCGCACCCCAACGCCGTCAAACTATCTGCCAGATATCTAAGGATAGCAAGGCTGGTGAGTGGGTGTGGGGGTGTGGTTGTTGGCCTAGGCACTTGCTTGGAATCCAACAGCCAACACTGGCACTCGTGTCCATCTCAGGATTATGACATTCGAGGACTGCTCTTCACAACAAGAATTTAACGGCTCGCGTGTGATTGCCCGCGTTCGCTTGATTCACGTCTGGAGATTGCTTATTCGTACGTGCTTGAGAATTCTAACGACCAGGTTATTTATCCATGATTGGGAGACAAACTATTGTGCAATTTATTGCTCTGTGATACTCCCTTCCTAGTTTGCGGGCTCTGGAGGGCTTTGTACGTAAAGGTTGCCAACCCACCCCTGTGGGGCACGAGCGTCAAGATGTCGAACAAACTCTTCGACATGATATTTAATCTGAAGTTCACAGCGAAGCAGTTCAATAGGCAAGCATTGAAAGCGGAAAAAGATGAGAAGGCTGAGAAGCTGAAGGCCAAGAAAGCAATGGAGAAGAACAATCGCGAGGGCGCCCAGATTTATGCGCAGAATGCTATCCGTTTAAAGAACGACCAGTTGACATATCTTCGGTTAGCATCCAGGTAATTTCCAAAATTGCCATGCTTGCTGCGCGACTGAGGCTTTGTGTCAACCAGCTAACCGAACTGTCGCTCGGTTTGAGGATTGTTCGGTTGTGTCTGCATTGGTCACAATTTCATTGGTGACTTTGTAGCTGTACCCAATTATTGTGCCTTTGAGGCTTGTGGGGCCTGAGGGCAGTTGGTGTGAGGCCATGTGCGTGATGACTCGCAATGAAGCACTTGCTAGGAACATGCCCAGCCAAGAAATTGGGTTCCGGATGCTTTCTTGGCGTGCAGGGCGCCTGATCCTTTCTGTCTCAAAGGGGTCTGACCTTTCACCAACTTTCCTGACGCGAGCGATGTGTTCCCACCTCCGATGTTGCTGCTCATTGCTGCAGGCTGGATGGGGTGGTGAGCCGACTTGAGCAGCAATCCAAAATGGGGATGGTGACAAAAAATATCGCGGGTATTGTCAAAAACCTTGAGAAAACAGTCAGCTCTGCTCAGCTGGAGAAAGTCAGCCAGACAATGGATGAGTTTGAGAAGGTCTTTGACAACCTGGACATTCAGAGCAGCACACTGGAATCGGTACGCCATTATTTTCGGACCAACAGATGCACTTGCAATCGACGGTCATGCATTGCTAGCAGGGTCACATTGAGAGTGCAAGGTAAAGAAGGAAAGGATAGGGTGCTTTCCCTATCCTACATGGGTTGACTGTGTGTCCCACATCATGGACTCTTATCTTCTTTTGTGGTCTGCAAGGTTTGATTCACTTTATGGCTGGCTTTAGATGAGCAACAGCACTCGACCGTGGCAGATGTTCCTTACAGCTCTTTTGGTATGTAAGTTGGTCTGCAGGTTGATTTTTCAACGAACCTGATTGTGAGTTTGTGGGACGGTTTGCAGGCTATGGCAGGGCAAATGGCGATGAGCACACCCCAAGGGCAGGTCGATGATCTGCTGGCTCAGATCGCCGAGGAGCATGGGCTGGAGACCAACATGGCCCTTCCCAATGCAGGCGCCAAGAACGCAGCAACAGCAGCTGCAGAGCCGGCTGTGGAGGACGACCTCGCTGCACGCCTCGACGCATTGAAGGGTACTTAGCGCATAGCATGCTTCTCTTTGACATTCTGCACGGCATTTTCTTGAGTTGCATATATGTTCCCAACATATATGTTGGAACATACATGTTCCCCACGAGCTGTGTTCCCGAAGCCTGACAGTCCAGAGCTTGTGGGAGTGCTGCTGAAAAGAGCTGCACAATGAATGGGCACATCACAGAGAATGTGTTAGCAACAGGCGAGAGGATGGCATGCACGAAACATGCCATCACTGTACCTGTTGCTATAGTTCGTGTTTCGCATGAGCTCATCCAACATGCCTCATCGACTTTGGAGTTCTCGGTTGGGGGCACTTGGCAGCTTGGTACTCATGATTTAATTTTGGACATTATTGTGCAAGCATCACGTTGATGTTGTTCACAACAGAGTTGTGCGGGCCATCGTCCCTTCAGTTGATGGAACAGCCATTGTCCTGTTTTCTACTCGACCATCTTGGCCCTCATGGTTCGGTGTGCCTTGTTGTTCATTGTTGTTCATTGTAACAAAATGATTCGTCCAAATCATAATCCATACTCGTATCTGCCTTTGCAAGCGAAAAGTCAAAGTAGTAAAGGAAACGGACCCAACAAAGTATCGTTGCATGGACCTTGAGCACTTGAGTATCAGTTAGAGGTCACATCAGGTGAGTCAATGGGAACACAGAAACCAAGGCAGGCAGACCGGCAATATCAGGCTAGAGATGGAAAGATGGTTAGGTGTTATCTGTGATATAGGAGATTGCCATGTCCACTTTACAGCACAAATTGCAACAAGTCACTCTTCCCAGCAAGAGGAGCTGAGATCCAAGGGCACACAGACAACATGCAACTCCAAACTATGCTCGTTTCAGAGCATCGCCAGCCTAATCGAAGACATAAGCGTGGGCACCAAACTTGGGCGCAGGCGACACCCATTCCCGAGTCTTGTAAACACATTTCCCAACCTCCCATCCTGGGACATCACTCATGGTTTCTCGCTCAAACGCCTCCCACTCTGTTCGACGAATCTGGTAGCGAGCATCTTCCTCAGCTTGCAGGAAGGGAGTGATGGCTCGGCGACAAGAAAGCACTTCCACCCGTTCTTCCCTGCAGCCAAAACAACGGAAATGTAAGTGCTTGCAATGACATCCTCATTGAAAGTACGATGTGCAAAGGAGATAATTGAGGGCATTCTGTTGCCAGGCGGCAACCCTCGAGACATGCAAAAGGAAAGACGTGCAATACCATCGTAGAAAGCTAACATGGCTGAAACAAGACAAGCTGGGGAGAAATTCACGACGGCTGTGGATACTGGCGCGCGGGATAACCAGGGGACATGTAAATCAAATCATCTAAAGAACTTCAGACAAGACATAGGAACACAGGTGTGTAACGCCAAGTAGCGGTGAGGTAGTGTGCCGTTGGTTCCATCATGCAAACTAGTCTGTCTTCGGCAAAAAACACGCTGCTCATCTGTAGATGAGCGCTGCAAGTAAGCTGTGCCATGATCCACGATATTATGTCCTGTTACCTTGTCCTTTCTTCAGGTACAGGTGGCGCGGACTGAACAGCTACATACTGGACCACAGCTCGATCATTCCAATTTAAAGATATCAAACACTTTGTCTTGCTGGAGTGCTTATCGTACAGCAGCCGGGTTCAGTCGACGCCCAGCAAAGGCAAACACAATGCATGTCATGTCAGGCACATCGAGGGAGGGACTCGCCTGCGCCGGGAATTGGACAAGCCAACCTTGTAAAAGCCATAGGCTGAGATGGCAGCTCCAACAGCGAAGAGAGTTGCGCCCGTCGGCCCTGTGTTTGGCAATCGACGAGCGTATCGGATGGCAGGAAACCCTCCTGGCGGAGCCACCTCTTGCTTCATTATCAAGTCCTTCACGGACTGCAAGCTGGCAGTGCACAGTCACCATCCAAGAGTAACCAATTCATCACAGGACCACATTGCCACACACATAGCAACTTGCATGAAACAAGCAATAACCCTGCTCTGCTTCCACCTGATGGATCCCAAAGCTGGACCATTTGTGCATCAAGGGTACCTGTTCCTGCCCACTTCGTATGACTAGCATCTGGAACCGAGCATAGGACTCTTCATCCTTCAGCATACGAGTATCCATGTGCATTAAGTACGTCGGTGGGACGAGTTGGTTCGCCAAAGTGTTGGAGTCTGTGAGGTTGAGGTAGCGAGAAGGGTAGGGTGCTAACCTGGCAAATGACACATCGCCGTGTTGACATACAAATGACACAACTGTCGCAGAACACTAAGGATGTGGCAACGGTATTAATTACGGCTGACTCCACCTTAGGACTGTTGCATGTCCATGCCCAGGAGATTTGGTCCGCAATATTTGGTCCGCAATATGCGGGCCAGCCGCTCTGAACGATATTGACTAAGCTATAAACATCCATAACTTCACAATTATTCTACGTACACAAGCTTCACACGCGCCTGAGATTTGCGGACAGGACACGCTTATTTAGCCTGCTGGGGCCTTCCCAATCACCATGCGCACGATACCGCGAGCAGTATGCAGGATGGAGCGACTTTGCGATCATCTGTTGACGGATTCCCAACCAACATTGGCTGAGGGATATCTCGGCAGGAACCAGGTACGCAAACGGGTATCTCACCTTGATGCCTGGGAAACCCCTTCGCAAAGCTTCCGTCATCGCGAGACCGTGCAGAAATGTTTCAACCGGTGAACTAAAACGACTGACCGATGTGGCTGGGGCAAACTTCCGGCCCCAGTGGCCGGCTTGCCAAGGCAACCTCTGTATGAAAGAAAGTTAGGTGGTGATGCGGATGACGCAATCCACAGGCACATTTGCGTGAAGAGTGGTGTCTTGGCACATTTGGAGCAAGCTTGAAGTCCTCGAGTCTGCGATTGCTCTGTCTATTTCAGACTGCGTTTCATGCTTTTCGGTATAGTAGCTCTGGATAGCTGTCTGTCCATCACCCTATGTCATAGGCTATGATAAGGTGGGATAGGGCCTACATTCAAAATCACAATGACAGGCTTTGACAAATTCTCTTGCGCCGAGCTTGCACTGCTGCGGAAATTCTACAGTTCCTGTGCCTGGCACTCGGAAACTCCAGTCCAGATTGGTAACGTACATGCTTAGGCCGGGCCTCGCCTACATCGTTCGTTGTCTTTCAAATTCTCGCGTTTTAATTCGGTCTCTTCGGACTTGAACCGTTATTTTGCCTTAAACGAAATCTATTCATGTGATTATGGCTTCAGATCTGGACGAGTACGACGAAGAGGCTGGGCCATCCTTTGCTCAGAGGGCGGACGACATTTTTGGCAAAGGGTACGCTCAGCATATGACCAATCCCGCTGTCTCTTGTCCAGATGGACATGGTTGACACTGTGGTGGTGGGCGTGCTCAAAATCCGCAAACATCTTCGATGTTGCTGATGTTAGCGCTATTGCAGGGGTTCAAATGCTGCCAGCACCGCGAACCAAAACAAACAATGGAACAGCGTACCCAAGCAAGGAGCGGCAGGTGAGCCGTCTGAGATGCCTGAGAAGGACAGCAAACCTCGAGCTCCGCGACCAAAGCTGGATTTCCAGCGCTTGAAGGTGAGGCTTGAGCGCTACACACATTTCGAGACACCCTTGACATGGCCAGCTGGATTACAACATGAAGTCTGTCATCGTTAGCTGTGAATCGCAGGCTTTGTGATTTCCTGGGAGCTTCCTTTCGCTCACTTTATTAGAATTGGTTGGACCGGGATCGGTTTTTTGTATCCTGGTACTGACAGCTCGAAAGACCGCGACGCACTACAGAGCAGGGCGCACCATGCGTCGACGTCGTGGGTACTTGAAAGCTGTGGAACATGAAGGTACTAATATACCAGGTTGACGGATGCGACTTGGGCAATTGAAGTCCAAGTGGGGAAGCTGGATGCTGGATGCTCTTGTCTGATCCTCAAGTTCTCTATGAGATAGGCCTCCCAAGTACATGCTACACGTTGGGTATTCAGCTCTTGTAGAAAGAAACACTAGCAGTAACGATGCTTGAGCAGGTCCCTGCAGACAGAGTAAACCTACACCATGTTTGCAGAAGGAAAATGGGATTCCGGACATCTTCAAGACCTTCAGGCAGAGCTTCAAACGGCAGGCTAAAGGTAAAGGCCATGAAGTGGGCGACCTCGGGCGGCTACTTGCTATGTACGAGAGGTGGCACACCCGCGTGTTCCCGCATTGTGAGTTTGACCAGTTTGTGTCCAAGGTCGATAAGCTTTATGGAAAACCTGGAGGCAAGGGCGACAAGGGTGCCAACCTTAAGGTGTGCAACCATCTCTCCCATGAATTGTTATGTATGCATACTGTATGAAACAGAAAGTGTGCCAGAAAGTTTTATTGGTCTCGGAGTCTGCAATCGGATATCGAACATGAGGATGCTCTGACAGTGAGAATAAATGTGCTGATACACCCGGCACCGCATTGCCCCATTGATTCTCCTAGCATGGTACATCTGCCCAAACGAACAACGAAGGAAAGCAATAGGAAACAAGCAGACTGCTGCGCCAAGGTCCAACAAACAGGAGACCCTGTGCCTATGAAAGTAACAGAGAGGGACGAAAACGAGCGTGTCTTGGTTTGACAGATGACAAACTGAAGGACCAGCATGCAAGAGGGCGCGTTGCAGGAAGGGGTATCAACGGAACGGCCGAGTGCAGGGTGATGTGCGTGAGCTTCGCGAAGGTGTGGTTCAGCTGGCGATGGACCTGGTGAACCAGCATGTGCCAAGGCCAAATGAAGCAGACGAAGATGCGGCAGAAGTCGGTGTGGCAGACACAAACGTCGGCACAGCGGGGCCAAGCCCTGGCGGCTCCACTGCAGCTGGACAGCAGCGCACCTTAGCACACCGGGACGCTCTCTTGCCTAATGACGACGATACAGACGAGCTGATGGCGCTCCAGAAGGACGGCCGCGATGACTGGGACGACGATGACTTGGATGACATGATGATGATTGCTGATGAGGACACGACAACCTCCAAGGCGAGCACACGTCCGCCGCTGCGGCAGATGGCAGCTGCGCGCAATGACTGGGACGATGACGACCTCGACGACATGATGGTGGATGTCGAGGATGACGGAGGCAGACCAACAGGTGCAGCAGCCAGCGTTGCTGCCAATTCAGCACATGGAGACATAGAGAAACAGAGGGTGGGTGACAACATGAACTCCGGATCGGGCTCAACACATGACCCAGAGATGCAGACAGAAGGCATTGATGATCCACCAGCGCTTGATGCTAGTGCCATTTTTGGCAATGACAAAGAACTAGCGCTGCAGCTTGCAGCGCAGGATGCAGTCGGCACTGCTGCAAGACAGGATTCTGCGCCCTCGCCAAGCTTGGCCCAAGACCGTGAGGTGAACCAGCACGGACAGCAGGCCCCGTCTGTTCTGTCGGATGCTGAAATACCTGCAGATGTACGGCAAATGTGCACAGGTACTGCATTGGAGGCATCTACTGCAACACCCCCCACTTGTACCCCTGAGCAGTGCCCAACCGAGCAGTTTGGCCCTGTTCAGGAGCAAGCATTTCTGTCAACTGTAGGCTCTGCAAGCGATGCAGAAGGGCAAGCAACCGGGTTGCTAGCAACAGATCGGGGTATCAGCGCGGTAGCACCTGCTTGGCATTCTGGTGGGACCAAAAACGAGTCACAGCCTTTGTGCTTGCGGCTTGACACGATGTCGGAAGATGCCCCAAGTCAACGTCTCAGTCTGCACCTTGATACCGAGGATGCTTCAGCTGATGGAGAGCACGTTTGACTGTCCTTAGTGCTAGTAATAGTTGATTAGCAACTTTCAAAAGCCATGGTTCCAGGGCTTGTGTTGTTGGGCATGCGATTACATTGTTCTCATGGCTGATGATCGTGGCTTACATCCCTTGAAAGTTGTGGATGGTGTAAACGCACAAACATGTCAGCTCCTGATGCTTTGGCATATGGCCCGTGCACTCTAAATGCATACAAATTGCTGGCACATATCTGATATGTGACACTGAATGCTCTTGTGTCGCGAAAGCGCTCTTCCTGCAAGTCTATAGTTGCAAAGCCACCTACCTCTCCTCAAGTGGGAATATGGACATTGCCAGCTTGCAATGGGTAACCAATGCTACACCCCTCATTTGCACAAGCTCTTGGAGCTTGATTCCCTTCATTTATTCATTGCTGGTCAATGCTCGGACGTGAAGCTGTCGTTCTTTTGAATACCTCATGGGGAGGTATCCATTCCAGCACTTCAAACCTTGATAACCTTGAAGTAGTATGTGCAGTCAAGATACTGATGTCAGCATCGTGTTCACGGGATCTTCCATCGCCCCGTCGTCACTTAGCAGCAGGGCTTGGAAAGGGTGATGTGCAGGTTGTAGCGCTTAGAAAGGATTGAGCCGTGACGCTGGCAATAGTCCTCCTCCATGATGATGCCATACTGGTCCTTGAGAATGGCAGATAGCACAAACCAATTGTCTTGAACATACTCGGACACGTTGTATTTCTGATACAAGCAGTAGTCGCAGGTCGGCCGGATCTGCAACGCAACCAAGCGGTCACCGGAAATGACCTCAAGGGTTCATTTCATCTCTTGCAAGGCTATGCCCATGCCATCCATAAAGCCCACAGCCATGAGACGCATCATCCATGTACACGTGTTACTGCACTCCACCAATGATCAGGTAGCTGAGATTGCGCATAAGGCGAAGCATACCGTGAATTCAAAGGTCCAGCCAAGAGCGCCAGTGATCTTCACCACAAGGTAGCGGTTGGAGAGGTAAGTCTCCCCCTCTGGACAGGAGACGATGCTGACATACACTCGCCCAATCGACAGCGCACGATGCGGGGGCATGTAGGCGAGCTCCAGGATAGTTTCCACAACCTCGCGCACTTTTGGGTTGGTACGAAGGTACTTGGACGTCCAGCGGAAGCCGTCATCGATGGGTGCCGGAATGCATGGCTGCGTATGTCACCATGTAGAGTCAAGAGGTCCTGGGCCACTCGTGAGTGTATCCACATCGCATTTGATGTCTGCATTCCTTCGCTTTACATTTGCTCACAACAGGTGTCGAGAATGCTCTTGCATGCAGTGTCCCCTCTTCTGCGGCTCCGGCGCTTACGTTGGGGCATGAGTCCGACGCCCATTGGGCACGTCCTTGTTCGGCGCAGTGCACGCCATCAGAGGCGTGGTGTTTTTCCGATTGGTTGAATTTACTTCCCCAACATGATTTGATAGTGTCCCTCTGGCCAAGCTGGCCCATTTGACACATGATTTGTGTTCACAATACAACACATTTACTAGGGACCTCGTTCTCTAAAGCATCAATCTGATGTTTGCAAAGCATGCATGCAGGTGCCAAATAATTGCAAAGCAGTGGGTGATGAAGAAAGGCTTGTGCAATGGAGGTGTTTTGAGTGGAAAGCAACTCATCGCACACCTGGCTGCAGTAATTGTAGCATGGAGAAGTGCAGCATGGCGGAGGACACGCAGGCCGGCAGATCAAGTCCGTGATCGAGTTGCGAAATGGGCTGAAGCGGCCCTTGAGGACAGCAGGGCTGCTTGAATAAAGGTCCTGGCTGGGGCTGTTCTGCAGAGCCCGTGTGGGGCTGGAGTAGCGAGCAGTGGGAGCCCTGAGAGGATTCTTCCTTGGCGGAGTTGCTGGCGCCATGTAGTCTGCAGATCCAGGCGATGCTGCACTGCCTGTTGGGGAGTAGGGCTCCTCAGCAATCTGCATGGATGATGCATAACAAATTGCTTACGAATCCACGCTTGCCATCTGAGAGTCTATCAGCACAAGCGACATGAAAGCCGTCTGCTATAAAGCCAGTGAGACACCATGGACAATGACAAGGCCACGCTGGTGGCCTTGCTGCACCTGAAGGTGCCAAAAAGCAGGTAGGGCTGCTCATGATTGCAGGGAAGACCATCTTAGTATGCCTCACATTGATGACGCAAAATGTGCGATGATGACGAGCTGCCACATGCAGATGCAGTGAAGTGGTGGCTGTGAGACTCCTGGGGTCTCCTTTCCCACATGGCCCCTGAGTGTGCAGTCGTATGTTGCCTGGCATACAAACACGCCAGTGGCGTCAGTGGACTGTTCTTGACAACAATTTGGCCAATCACTTGGTTACACACAAATTTCCCAATGCCACAATACAGTGGTCCATGCTGCACCTGCAGTTCTACAAAACCTGGTGACCTTCCTATCGTACCTGCTGAGACTGACGCATGAATTTGAAGTGTGGACAGATAAGAATATGAGTTTGATACTCTGCGTACCTTCGGAATGGCATCAGACTTGTCCCCCAGCAACTCTTGCGTCCGCAGCCAACTTTCCATGCCATTCAACTGCAACTCATTTCAATCACCCATCACATTTACAGGCACGCATTCTTCATCCGAGGGTGTTTCTAGCTTTCACGTGGGGATGTTAGCCAAAACGGCCCAAATTGCATATGGCCAATTCATGAGAACCAAGTTGTCGATGTCTGTCCAAAGGGGGTTTTGTCCTAGTTGCTTCGATTGCATAAATCTGTTTGCATGTGTCCCATGTACGTGTTGAGATCTTCATTCGTGCACACGCAGTCGAGATTGCCAGGTACACCTAATGTGAGTGCCACATTACATACATGAGAGGATGATCCCCTGGCTTTGTAGCGACTGGGATTGCCTGTCCCACGGGTGAGAACATTCGAAGTGAATCCCCAAGGGCTTTTTTATGATCTCCAATTCGCAGCGGTACAATATGTGGCCTCTAAATGACCTAAGTGTTGATGGGCTTCCTGATTTGCGAGCAGAACTAATCACTAATAGCTCAGTGCAGGCACGTAGGTATTTCAACCCCGTTTGCATTCTTTGTCTCGATTCGCATCCTGTGGCTCAACAGAATTGGGTCCTCATTGGCCTCCCTGGCATGAGTCTGATGAGAATCCTGCACCATGTCCCTGCTGCGTAGGCTACTCACCCTAGCCGTGGCCACCGATGGAGTCAAGGACGCCCATGCTGTTTTCATGCGAAACAGCCACAGACAATCTATCGCATGGTATCGATGTGATTATCCATGTAAGGCATTGCATTTGTAATGCACGTGTAATCTGCATGGCATGACGAGTGACTGAATGAAAGCACAGGACAGCATATATCAATGTGGGAGGTGACATCATCCTAACTTATGTCAAGTAGAAGAAGCGCATGCATTTCTCTCCTTCCATCTTGAAAAAGGCTTGTGTTTGAATTTGGAAACCAAAAACTTCATGGCAACATGTGAAATTACGTGCGACACTCTGAAAGCGTCGGACTAGATGTTCCACCCTTGCATGGCACCATGGTCAAACCTGAAAATGACGAGCTTCTTGAATCAACTCTCTCCTCTCGGCAGGGGATGCTGGAAGGAGAGCCCATCCATCCCGAAGGTAGTTGAGAATGCACTGAAAGTATCGGGCATCCCTGTCAAGAAATATGTGTCCACCATCGTCGTGTGGTGAAGGTAGAATACCACGAACGAGCAGTGCAAGCCTAGAAGAAGGTTCCCTCAAGATGGTGTCCCGGGTAGTGCAAAAATGCATCCCACCCACATTTAGGGTCACAACTGTTGAGTTCATCCCATCCAGCCAGTGTTCAGGTTAAAGCATGCTGTTTACTCAAATAATAGAGGAGAGACACAATTGTCCGGCAACATAGCATGGCAAGTAGAGGTGGTCTGCCTATGGCAGCAGAATAGGAGTTCCTGGACGTGTTGCTTGAAACTTGAAACTGGGGGTACGTCATCATGACGTCAGGTTGTCGGCTTATCAAACAACCTGCCGTCGCAAACAAGCAGACCACGCCCCAACATCCCATTTCTGCGAAGTTTCCGTCGAAGAGAGCCTTGTATAGCTCACAAACACGCATGGTTAAATGTAGCAAAGCTGAGACGTATCGCTCGAAATTGGGTTACCACAGCCGGCTATATTCGCTCATCTTCACAATGATTCCTTCGTGCCGCAGTTGGGCTTTCTCTCTGTTCTGCTCAATGCTTGTGGCATATGCTCTTGTAGCTCGTGCAATCCGCCATCCCCGGTCCATTCCATCTGACTTCCTCCACGACGGCCTCGGTGTCTTCTCTCTTGACAACAGTAGAGATGTGGCAAGCGCACTTGCAGACACGTGCGCGCTCCTCTAAGTCGAAACGGCTCTGCGGCACCACGGTTCTTATCAACGAGAATGGCTAGCTTTGACAATTGTAGCTGATTTTGCAATAACCTCTTTTCGGCTTCCAAGCTGCTGCATGCTGTAACTTACCACTAGCGTCGCTGCTTGTTAACCGTCATCTGCTTGCGCACATGGGAGGCTGATGCCTGTCGCTTGCCTAAATGTCGCTTACTTCGACGCCATGATGCACATAACGTTACATATGTCTACACAATCCGATTCGCGTGCGCCGTTGCTGCCGTTCCACATCTTGGTAGACATCATGTAGTCAGCACAGCCTCAAACTTGCCGTTCATTGTCAGAGGACATTTTTGCTGTTTTTCATGTGTTCAATTGCACAAAATTCTTTTGTCTGCGCCCGGAGAGACGTTTGGTTGCGGAATGAACCTCCGACGGTCGAACATGAGCGCGATTGCCAAATGACCCACACTCACAGTCACAATTTTATCTTGCTAAACAAATCAGTTGGTTCGCGTCAAATAACTTCCTTTCGTCTTCGTTATCAACATGTGCTGCTTCAAACTGCGGTCAGGAGCACGCTGTTCAGGGTTTACACAGGATTAAGCCCCTTGTGCTCGGACGTCAGACAACCTTTTTGCGGGCCACAGAAAACCAGGGTGGCAAATGCTTGGTTTCGATTTTATCGTGCATGTGGGCGCCAGGTTCATCGCCAACTGTTACTGGGGTGGTCGGGTGGCAACCATCAGCGCGGTGCTTGATCCAAATTAACATTAGCATGACGTTGCTGAGAATAGAGATTCGGAGGTCAGCGTACATGTGAGAACTACGATGGGTATTTTGGAGGTTGTTGGAAGGGGGTACAATAATCCGACATGCTTATGGGACAAAGCTCACCCACAGGATGTGCTCGAGTTCCAACTTACTGGAGTCCTTGAAACAACTCATCTTGCCGCAGTCTCTCGAGCGTCTTTGCCGTCAAGATGCATACCATTCAGCGAGAATCTGCCAGAACTGGAGATTCGCAGGAACGCTCATCATTGACAGGCCCAGGTGTAATGCAGGACCTCTTTGGGGCGGAACGTGATGGGCAATGAAAGTGTAGTTGTAGCAAAAAAGCTGTGGACATACAACACATCGACATTATGGGATGTACCTCCAGCTGTAGATTGGACTGGCAGCCCTGCAGTGCCGAACGTGATTCACCACGGGAGCTGTGGCTCATGCTTCGCAGCTGCAGCAAAAGATGCTCTTGAGAGCGCTTATTTCAGGGAGACTGGCCGCACCACGAGCATCAGCCTCCAGGTGTGCACGCCTTGCGGTGCTGTGCTTGGTGTACTCTTGTCACCTCAGTGCGCTTCAGGCTGCCGTGGGCAAGCTTGGGCAGAGATGAGGGTCTTCATGCCCTACCAAGCGGACCGAAGCTTTTGCAACTGGACTTGGTGTTCCGGATACCTATCCTGCATGCGCATGTCCTAGCCCTTGCTTGCAGCTCCTCGGCAACAAGAGGTTGATGAGCCCGAAGTGCGTTTGCTGGATGTGGTGTCTGTGTGTGCGTGCGTGCGTGCGACCTGGGTAAGCGCATGTTTGTTGACCGTTGCCCATGCATGCCATCTGAGGCGCAAGTCGTTGAAAGGCGCCCAAGGTGTTGTGGGTTCGAAGCTCGTCACAGGCGAGTTGGAACCCCAACTCGGGATTTCCAGGTGGTTTTCTCCTTGCAACTACTCTGTCCTGAGTATCTTGAGGTGTTTGTACCTCTTTTTCCGCCCCTGGTATGCATAGGGTCGTTCAAGGTGCGCGTCGTTGAAGCACCAATGAGTATGGCTTGATACATGATGAGTTTGTCTAATTATTCCATGTTGAACAGACAACGGTTAACAACCATGCATAGTTTACAATGCATGCATGATCACAACAGAAGTTGGTGGCAACCGTGTGTGGCATGTACACAGGACATCCTTGATTGCAGCTGGAGGTACGTGTGGAAAAACGAGACGAACGCGGGCTGCAAAGGCGGCGCGTACCAGGCGACGTTTGACTGGGCACGGGACCAGGGTGTGCTTCCAGTGCAGTTCGATCCATATGCCAATGGCGATGCCTCCTGCAGCCCGGACCGCAGCGCGCATTTACTGGATTGGAAGCCAAAGGTATGCGTCCAGAGATGACACAACTGCGCGCTTTGCAGCTCACAGCGTCCAGATGCCTCTGCCATTGTTTCACCCGACCCTCTGTAAATTTGGGTGCAGATACCCGAAAATGCATGAAATTCCGGGACGAAATTGGAGGTCAAAATGCATTCTGGCGAAGCAAAAACCTCTGCAGATGAAGGTACAGGGGGGACCTCGCTCACTGCACATTTGCAAGTTGCGAGATTTAGATGCATGCCAATTCCTGGAGTTGTGTGTTGCCACTGTCATGCATTTTGGGCTATCGCCTGTATGCTCAACACGCAATGGTAGCTGGCTTTGCCTGCAAAATGAGCCGGAGATTGTTGAGGGCGCTGCATGTAACGGCAGTGAGTTGACATATTTGCTAGTGTTGGTGCATTGAAGTTGGATGTTGAAATTTTGCCGTTGGCTGTTCTTCGTCGCGTGGAAGGCAGGCATCCGACCCGTTATGCTCGACAAAGGGATGAAAGCAGCAAACAGCATTCTTTTAATTATACAAAAATTTGGGTTTTCAGATTGGTTGTGTGGCATGCACTTGGATGCACCTTTTGTGCACGCGTTCAACTCAGCCTGGTGTGCTTGCATGATAGCGGTAAGGCACAGAAAAGCTGTCTAGCTTTGTTGCAGGGATGGGTGGAAGTGCCAGATGATGAAGCTCTAATCATGCATGCCCTAGCGCACGTGGGCCCGCTCGCCGTCTCCATGCTGACTGCCTACCCCAATTTGACAAGTATACTGGCCATGGAGTTATTGTGGTGCCACCAGAGAACTGCACAGCACCCGTACAAGACAAGAAGCTGGACCACTCGATGTTGCTTGTTGGCTATGGGACATCTCCGTTTGGTGCGTTACATTGGCGCTGGAATGCCTATCAAATAATTCTAGGCCGTATGAGTGAACACCCAGGTGCCAAGCATCTTACGAAGCGTGAATCAGCACAAGTTGGTGACCAAGATACAATCATCTGCCGTGACAAGAAGAAAGAACGGCAATGAATGGTTTCTCCCCTTTTGCTGATGCCAGCAACAAGCAGGGCAAACCATCCATCGATTGCATGCCAAGTCAGCTTGCTGCGGACAATCACAAGAGGTTTCTGCTCCAGAGAGCTCCCATTACCTGTCCACGACTGAGCAAACGTGTATGTTTTTGCTGCGCCAGTCGTGGACGCCTTGCTCTGATTATATCAAACTGTTGTTTGCAGGTGTGCCCTTCTGGAAGATAAAGAACAACTGGGGACTGGATTGGGGAGACGTGGGTTTCTACTACCTCTGGCGAGGCAGAGACTGTGGCTTGCGCACATCAGTGGCATATGTTGTGTGATGATGCCGCGTTCGTCACGTTGCAACATGAACTGTTACAATTTTCCTGACCTGGTAGTTTTATTTATTGAATAGCAGGGTTACCTGATGTCACTGTCCACATGACAGGACATGCCATTATCGATCAATGTGGCACGCGACCAAGCTGTCCAGAGTTTACTGTCTTTATTTTATTGCTTTGGTTGCGCACTACATTCTCTCGCATTTTTATGATTGTGCGGGCGGCATGATGGTGCACGATTATGTGGATTATAATCGTAGTTACGTGTAAGCTGAGTATAAGCAGTACTACCATACGCATTCCTGCTCAGTCTAAGTCACGGACCTCGTTCAACGGTGCTCGCCTGCTTGATGCAGCTGCCTTCGCGTTTTGAAATGCTCATCAGCAGTTGCCAGGCTCAACACCTCACGCATCTGTCTGGTTCAACCGGGCAGCAAACAAATGCACAGT
>NW_028323817.1:0-27904 GCF_984573655.1 Nuphar pumila | reverse complement strand
CCAGTCCCCGGCGGCAGGAGCCCTCGAGCAAGGGCAAGACAGCTGAACGCGAGCGCTCACAGGGGGGGGCGTCGAGGTACGACGACGATTCAGCCTCGGGCATCGACGAAGCGATGATCCCCAAGCGCATGACGCGCTCGCAAGGCCATGCAGAACTCGGAGCCTCCGACCTCGAGAATTTGGAGCCTAGGAAGGCTCAAAAGCGCGTCTCCAACGGAAGCCTGGTTGCTGGCGCGCTCCAGGGGGACATTGTCAGTGCCATTGATGACATCAAGGAGGAAGGTGAAGCCTCGGCTGCGCACATGGCGGCTCCTCTGGACTCGACTGTCGAGGTGCCGAGCTTGCACGTGCCTGCTGAATCAGACAGAGCGGGTGGCAGCGTTGTCATCAGTGGCAGCGTGAACGGCAAGGACGTTGCCCCACCCGGGCACGTCTCACACGACGGCGCTGCAGAAATGGACACCGCAGAGACCCCTGAGCCGCATGTTGAATGCGATGCCCCCGACGGAGCGCTCCCTGACGACGCAGCAGCCCCCGTAATCTCTGAAAAGCCAGTCGTCGAGCTATCCAGGGCCGTGGTGGACCACGCGGCACCGATGGAGGCGGACGACGTGTCGTCCGTTGAACCAGCAATCACACACGCGCCGCACCCCGTCAGAGGCGACATCAGCCTGACAACCGCGCAGGAGGTTGCGTCCATGGACGATGTGTGCACGTCCCCGCTCCCCGCACAGCCCCCCCCTCTCGTCTCGCCGTTTGAAAGCTTCGCTCATCCACAGTCCAGCGGTAGCCGCCCCCCATCACCAACAGAAGAGGAAGATTACGAGGAGCAAGGGGTTGCAGAAGTCCTGGCAGCGATGGAGCGTCAGGGGAGGCCCGAGGTAGCTGCGCGCACACATGACGACATCGAGCGCACGAAATCTGACGATTCAGACTCCATGGATGAGGACCGCCGGGATTCGGGCGACGCCGACGGCAGCGATGAGCAGTTTGGGGAGGATGGCGTTCGCCGTTCGAAGCGCGAGAACCGCTCACGGAAATCGGTTCTGGAGCTCATGCGTGGATCCCCTGTGTCACCGGGCCGAGGCGACCGGAGTGAGCGGGCTAACCGCTCCAGGTGCGTTGCTAAGATGGTTTGATAGTTTTGAAGCTTGCTGATGGCGCTGTTCTTTCATGGCATTGCTGCTTGCGGCTACATGGATGTCGGGCGCTGTGTGATGGGGACGTTTGGGAATGTTTAGGCACCAACAATGCTAGTGCATCTTCAGCAGAAGCCTATTCCATGCTTGATGTTGCGGTTTTTTCAGATATCTATCGAAACCGTGTGCCACGATTCCATCAATGCCTTCGGGGAGCTAGCAACAGGCCGGCGAAAAGCTGACGAGCTGGCAGCTGTACACCAAGCGGAAGCAGGACGAGGATAGGGGTTAGGCAAATAAAGCGTGCACACACTGCAGGTCATCGGCGTTTATGTCGGGCAGGCGTGGCCGCAGGCTCCCCGCTGGGCGTGATTTCGGGAGGTGTGAAGCGGACGAGCTCATGTACAAAAGGCCGCGGCTGGACGCTGACATGCATCATCCCTCAGACGGGGTAGACCGCGGCATGGATGCCTCACACCTGATCAGTGGCAACAGCCTCGACATCCTTGCCGAGGTTGCGGCAAGTCGGAGCTCCGGTGAGCAGCTCGGCCCCCTGCTGAAGGCCCCCGCCCCAGGCCCCCCCCCCCTGGCCGGTACCCTCGCCCTCGCCCCCGCCGAGGTCCGGCAAGCGGTCTTACAGCATCGACAGCAGTGTGCCGTCATCTACCGGCAGCTCTGCGATAAGCAGGCGGTGCAGCAGCTCGACGCGGCCGAGCTTGCTGCAATGAATAACGCGTGGCAGGGCCTCCATGCTGCGCCCGACATGCATGCAAGCCACCACGTCACGCGCGACCCCGCCCCACTGAGCTGGCGCAGCAACCCTCACCACCCAGCCCCGCACGCGGGCGGCAGTGGAACCCTCCCGGGGCTCGCGCCCGAGGTCGGGTCGCTCCCGGGGCTCCCGCGGCCCGTTAAATCCCCTGCCAGCACCCTCCCAGGGCTGGCGACCGCCCCCTCTGGTGGCACGCTGCCAGATCTGCCCCCAACGGGGCCCCCCGCGAGCACCCTCCCAGGCCTCTGGCCCAGCGAGCAGCACTCACCAGGCCCCGCGCCCCCCCGCGAGCGCCACCCCTTGCCGTTTGAGATGCCTCACCGGCGGGAGCTGCAGCTGCCGCAGCATTTTGTCGAGTTCATGATCCCTGCAGAGTACTTGCTGATGCGGACACAGAAGCACAAGATGGTGGAGGTCAACAAGTACCCGCCAGAGCTCAAGCCGAAGAAGCTTCCGGCACGGGACATTCAGATCTGCACCTGCCGTCGCGACAAGGAGAGCGAGGGCACCGATCACTACTGCTGCAATGAGGGCTGCCTCAATCGGCAGGCCCGCATTTTGTGTGACGCGCGCTCTTGCCCGTGCCGTGGGGACTGCCGCAACAAGCAGTTTAATCTCCGACAGCAGCCTAAGATGGCCGTGCAGCTGACAGAGAACAGGTATGTTCTCTAAGCAACGCTGGAGCCCCCACTGCTGAAAGTAAGTAGGCCAATTGATTATTCAGGGACCTCGCCCTGTATGCGCGCACTGGGCCTTCCGGGGCGTGCTCTAGGGGCTTCGGCCGCACGAAGCATGCTGTACATTGCTTGTGCGTAAACTGATTTCTCGCTCCTTTGCCGTCTGTCGCCTTTGATGCTTTCACTTCGGTCTGCATTCCTCGACTGGCTGACTAGGCTCCGGGACTGGTACGCTGGAGCTCTTTCAGAGGAAACACCTAATTGTTATGTTCCAGCTGCACCTGGATTTTGTCGATCATCATGTGGACGCGACGCCGTCTTGAACCATCCATATAACGTTGTACTCCAGTGAAGGGCACGTGAACTTCTTGCGGGCTGTGTTCAAACAGGGCTGCGTCAAAACATATACTTAATGACGCAAGGGGCCACGGTGCGTGCAGGGGTTTTGGTCTCTTCGCGCAGGAGCCGATTCCACGGGGGCATTTCGTGATCGAGTACGCGGGCGAGATCATCTCAGAGGAGCAACGCCTCACCCGCCTGGTCCAGGCGCGTGCGGCAGGCACGATCCACTTCTACATCATGGAGCTCCAGAAGGGGCTGTATGTGGATGCGGGCGAGCGAGGATCCAACGCTCGCTTCATGAACTCATCATGCGACCCGAATTGTGAGGCACAAAAGTGGAAGGATGCTGCCACGGGTGCGTTGGCTACTCCGAGCACCACTTGGTGATTGATTGCTGGGGCCAGAAATAGGGAGTTGAATCCGATTCTGGCGCAGCACTGCTTGCATGGTGCCCGATTTTCGCCCGGCTCAATGACTCAATCAGGAATCACGCCATGTGCCCTCCATCGATCGGCAGCAACATCATGCGATGTTTGGGAAATGCAGTGGGCGCTCCAAGAGATGGGAAGGAAACAATTTTCCGGGGCCTCTGCCTCTTATGTACTACTCCTACCAGTGGATGCTACGACGCTATGTCACTCATTGGCCCGAGGTCTCATGTTGGCCACTAGCTAAGGTTCCCTCCAGCATTCAGGGCTCGAAGGTTTCCCATCTAATAGCAAAAATTATGTGACGGCACTCTTCGCTCGATATGAAACGTATTGCATGTCTCACACTTATTGAATGGACATTTGCAACTGCTTGACACAGAGCGGTCAATCCTGCTACCAGGTACTGCACCTTTCTCGTGGGTCAGCTGCACCATGGCTGGCGCAGGCCATTACACACTTGTAGCTTCCAAGTTGAGGTTGTAGAGTCATGTTTGCTGCAAATGGGGGCACATGTTTCAAATTTGAGGATGGCGTGGTCACTTTGCGTGGTCACTTTGCAGGTGAGACGCGGGTTGGCATCTTTGCACTGCGCGAGATTGCCGTAGGTGAGGAGCTCACCTACGACTATCATTTCCAGCACTCCGGCCCTCAAGCAGCAGCGCAGGGTTTCCGCTGCATGTGCGGAGCTGGTAACTGCCGAGGAACGATGGACACAAACCCAGAGCGTGCACGCGACCTCTGGCGCAAGATCCGCGTCAAGTGGGACGACGATGACACCTACTACGAGGGCCACATCGTCAAGTACAACCCCAATAACGGCAAGCACACCGTCCTCTACCTGGGCGAGCCAGGCCAAGCAGGAACCACCGAGACGCTCAATCTGGCAACAGCCGATTTTGAGTGGGTGGACGATCCCACGGAGGAGCGCCCAGCCGTGGCACCGCCTCTGGAGGACAGGCCTGTGAGGCGCTCCGGCATGAGCGGTCCCACGATGACCCTGCGCAGGCCCCCTCCCCCGGAAGCGCGCGTCCGCTCCCCCCCCCCGTTGCCGAGAGAGCCCTCAACGGCGCCGATGGCCGCGCAGCAGCCTCGCCAAGTGCTAACTCGTGCCCCGTCAATGCCTACCCCCTTCCAGCGGCGGATCCAGCTGCCAGAGCCCTTGCCTGTGCCTGGCTGGTCCGTGTGCGACCCTGAGCCGGAGACTTGCCCCTCTGGCGATGGAGCGGCCCCTTGCGGCCTTGACATTTTGAGCTCCGTAGTGGCCGCGATTCCCGACCGGCCTCGAACCCCTCAACTCTTCCACCCGGGTGCGCCAATCTCGCGAATATTTCCATTCTCGCCGGTGACGCACTGGTACTCAGCCGATACTATCCAATTTTGATGAGGAGATGCTTTTGTCCCCCTACTTTGCTCGTATCACCCACTAGCCAAGCTTCTTGCAGCAGGAAATCAATAGCAATCATGAGCGCATAGCATCAGATGTTGTTATTGACTTGCGTGCGCCCGGTACTATCCGATATGCCTCTCGTGCGTGTGTTCCACTTTGGAGAAGTGCTGGGAAGCGATGTTTTCAAGGTGCTGACCGTGTGGGGCGGTACTGCAGACACGGCCGGGAACGGGCCGACGACCATCACAAAGCCAGCGTTCAAGTTTCCATTCTTCTCCATTCTTACAAAACTTCCAAATGCGGTGGACCTGCCGCTGGATCTCGAGATCCTCGATGCGCCCCTGGGCGCCGCAAACGTGCAGAACCAGGCTAACCCCGCGCAGCAGCTGGTGAAGGCGCAGCGCACCCCAGGGCCCTCAGGCCTGGGGCCACAGGGCGCGCACGCAGCGCGGTCCTCCTCGGCAGTTCCCCCCACCCGCACACTCATCCCGCTCGCGCTCGCAGCGCAGAAGCCACGGTCCGCGCACTCAACCCTCAACGGACCCCGCCCGCTCAAGCGCTTGCCCAATCCAAGGCCTGCCCCTCCCCCCCCACACCAGCTGCACATGGCGGCAATGTCATGGATGCAGGGCGGCAATGCTGACCACCATGATGCGCAGGGCCTGCACCGTCATGACGGCCCCCAGCCGCCGGACTTAAGCGGTCCATCTAACTCGAGAATGGACGCACAGTCCCAGCAGGTGCTGCGCAACCTTCTCGCGGGTAGCCAGGCGCAGCACCAGCCCTCGAGCGCGGGCATGGCAGGGCAGAACGGGCCCCCCCATGATCAGCGCCACCTCATGGCGCCCAATGGGCCCTCGGAGTCGCTGTCGCAGCTGCAGCAGCCCAGCAGCCTGCAAATGGTGGTCGGCAGCAACCAGATGAGGATTGCGGTGGCGCAGATGCAGCACCGACTGCAGCGGATGGAGGCTCAGGGCACTTTCTCTGGGTTGGTGGACTCTCCGCTCGCTGGGTTTGACTTAGGCTCATCGAACATGCAAGCAGCCCTACAGCAGCGCTGCCTGGACGTGGTGGGCCACGCCTCCGCTCGAGGGCAGGCTGGCGGCAGCAATGCACACTTTCTGAACGGCTTTGACGGCCCCTCTGCGCACTCCGGCGCCGACGCTGCGTTGCTGCATGGGCGCCAGGTCAACGATTTCGGCCGGCAGTTCGGCGACGCAAAAGGCATGACCGTGGGGCAGCCCTCCTCAGCCACCCCCATGGTGACCTCGCCACGTGCCCTTCAGCAGGCGTCGCTGCGCAATAGTGGAGCGCCATTTGGTGCCAGCTCTGGGCCAGGCAGACCCCCTCCACCCGCGGGGTACATGCACAACTTGTACGCGAACATGTTGCCCAGCACAAACCCGAGGGGCAATCGCAACAAGCCGTTTCCTCTTCAGGAAGCTCCGTTTTCGGCAGCTCCGTCAGGCAGTCAACAGCCGCCAGCCCACTCCCGTCTCCCCCCCTCAGCTCGCCACAAACATGCCAGCTCCTCTGCGTTCGACGCGCCAGACGCTGACTCATCCCTAGGCCTCAGCCGCGCCACCAGCCCCCCCCGTGCCAGAGAACCCGACAGACCCAAGAGCGCCCCCCCCCCTGCCGTGAGCACGGGACGCACGCAGCCAGCCCTGCGGGTAGGGAGTCCGCCGATCTCCTCCAGGAGCCCCGGGGAGCCAGCCAGCGATCCCTGGACACAGGAAGCTTCACGGCCCCTCTTGCAGCGGCCCCACGGAGGCGCACGTTCACTGGATGGGGGGGGGGCGCAGTCGCCCGCTAGCGCAGCCCTGCGGCGCCCGCCGAGGGCGCCTCCGGCGACCCTCCGCCACGGATCAGCATGGCCGACATCCCGCCGTTCATGCAACAGGCATGGATGCGGCATGCCGCGGAGCTGGGCAATCCCACCGATGCCGCATGGGACCCCTCACACCATCAGCTGCTGAGTCAGTTTGTGCTGTCATTCTCGCCGGAGCAGGCTGCAGTGCCAACATCCCCTTCCTCCTCACCCCCCCCCCCCAGTTCCCCCCAAGCCCGTGTCAACGCCTCCAGCACCGACGACCATTCATGATGCCCTGGCTCGCAGGATGGCAACGGCAAGTCACTCAGTGGCCCCTTCTGACCTCCCCTTCCTCCCAGGCAAATGTGGCATGGAGCCCCCCACTGAGACCCAAGGCATGACTCACGCACCGGTGGCTTCACCCACCCCTAACGAGCAGCCACCCCTCCCCAGCGCCAATCGCCGAGCTGCAAACCATGCAGCCACAGCACAGTCCCCCGGCCGACAAACTACCAGTGAGTCTACAGGAGTACACAACGCAGCCCACCAGCACTGCGGCACATCCCCCCCCACCACCAAGAGATGGCCTGGCTGCGTCCGCAGCTGTGCCGACGCTCGCGCCATCTCCATCAGCCCCCACTCCCCCAGTCCGTGCAGCCCCGCCAGCCCCTGAGCCTCAACTGCCTGCTCGTCAACACGACCTGGAGCAGCAGACGATTGCACGGACAAGAACGTCACCACAGGCAGAAACGCCGCCGAATCACCTGCTGGACTCCAATATCGGCGAGGTGGGCCCGAGTCCCGACGAACCCCGCGAGCTCGTCCCCCACAACTGCCTCCCGGTGTTTTCCGGATCCGGCACCTTTGCACCCATGGGGAGCGCAGCCCCGTCCTGTGGACTCCATGCATGGGTGGCCTGTGCAGCCCCCGACCGGACGAAGGCTCGGGGCCTGCAGCGCCCCCCCCCCTTGCGAACGGCGCCCTCAGTCCTGGCTGCTCCCCGGCGCAGGGCAGCGGCAGGCCTGAAACAGGCCTCCTCCAGCGAGGGAGTGCAAATGCCCTTGTGCCCGCTCTCAACGCGGTGTCGGGATCTAAGGCGTCATAGAGACTTCAAAAAGGCGTTTGGGGTCCATGACCCCAGCGCCCGTTGGTGGGCAATCATCCCAGGCATCGCTGACCTGATTGATCCATTCGAATGACGGATGCCACATCTGGGACTGATGCTCATGGTTGGAATGATTGTATTTTGACTGGCTGGCACATGCAAACAGTACGCGGGCTCTTGCTCAGCTTGCGAGATGATGCCTCGGGGTGGAAATATCAGCTGTGTGGCATGCATAGGTTCCCTTGACCCCTCCTCCTTGAGGACGACTACATTGATTACTGTCAATGGCACACAGGCGAAGCGCCTTGCAAACGTGAGTTTCCCGTCTGGCCTATAGATCGTCTCGTAAGATGACTGAGAAATCGGCTTTAGAACTGCCAACCGATAAACGAACCAAAGTTTCCCAAGCAGAGGAGCGTGCTGTGCTGTTTACATGACAAGGATTGCAGAATGCTACGGCCATTCACATTGCATTTGGTTTACAAGTCGTTGTTTGCATTCACGTTTGGTGTCGTAAGTTAGCGAGTGTTACATTGTTTTAGTGAAGGTGCTGTTCACGCTGTAACATGCAAGTGCACAGGACGGCATGAAGCTGGCTTGGTTTTGGTACTCGCATCTTGTCTTCTTCAATCTTGCGTGTGGGCAGTGATCACCTCAAAATTGCATGTGCACATGTCTGACAGGGGAATGACAACAGAGGCGTTGTCTTGAATGGCCGGACATGAGCCAAGAGGGACAGAAATCAGTGTCCCTGACACCAGAAGTGTTGTGTTTGCCGTGAAGCAAAAGGGGTTGTGTTTGCTGCTCGTTCAGCAAAGGGTTACCCGTAGATATCTCATTACATCAGACACATGGTTGAGGAAAGCGTGACGCGTGACATTTATTCCAGTGTGACGCGTGACATTTATTAAACAACCGTCAATAAGGTTGAAGGCCCAAAATGTGACCTGTGACATTTATTAAACAACCGTCCGTACCGTTGAGGAAATGACTGGCGCCGCAGGTGATTGTTTTTTTCAAGGTACAGCATACAGTATGGTATGAGCAAGCATTTGCCATTGCACGAGGTTCACGTGCCCAACAATACATCCTTATATGCTTACATTCATGACAGGGTTCATTCTAGTGTCGGGATTCGAATAGGCCAGGGTACACAGGGTGCCGCAGGCACGTTGGAAAATTTTGGACAGGGTGACGAGTGACATTTATTAAACAACCGTCCCCTCGGTTGTCCTTTTCCCCCAATTGTGACGTGTGACGAGTATAATATGCGATAAGGAAGGTTTTCCGCCCGATGTGACGTGTGACCATATGTCCGATATACTACGGTACCGTTTATGTTTGATGTTCAGCAAAGTATTGTGGGAATGTACTTGCGGCGCCCTCAGCGAAGCGCACTTGCCGGCTCCACTGGTAGTAGCCATGGTCAAACAACCACACGTGCTGAAAGCAACGGAAGAGCATGCTGCCAGTCAATGTATTACAACACCTCGTTGATGCACACTTCCGGCACCCTGGGGGTGACAGATATGTCACGCAGTGCCTCCGCAAGAGACATTTTCACAGGCATCAATGTGCAGTCCAATACGTGAGGCCAAGTGCTCGGACGATACGAATGCTCGTGCCATACGTGCGTTTGGTTCGCCCTTCGCGGACTCAGCTGGAACGTTACTGTGCTGCTCATGACATCAGCGGCCTGCAGTGGCGCGTTGTCCAAGAGCAACGATGAACATGTATGCAGTCCCGACCTGATAGTGTCGGCTTTGGATGTGGCATGCGACAAGGTCGCCAAACTAGCGCATGTTGCTTGCTTATCAGGTTCCTCCTCGCCTGCAGACATTAGAACCATGTCACATAGCCGCCGGTGCAACTCGACGCAGTTGTGGCCTAAAGGAAGGGTGCTGATCATGCGGAGCGAGGCGACCCCTTGGAGCATTTGGACCAAACGCTGCATGGCACAAGCGTACGCTCCACAACAGTACTTCGCCAGGCAGCGTAATTTAGGGGTTCAGACGCCTGAAAACACATTATTCTTTGGGACAGAAAATGGGGGTCGAACTCCATTCCGGCGAAAAACCGCTCCACAAGCGCCTGGTAGGAGAAGTCTGCGAAACGGTGTTATGTGAGAGGTCTGATGCTCACGGTACACACGTCTTCATTTGTGCAGGAGACGTGGATGTCAAAAGCCATACCAAAGCAAATGATGTTGAGCGCCACTTCAGCATTGACTGCAACAGGCGAGGGCTCAGCGATGCGTCTTCACACCTGAAACAAATTTGTCATCGCACCTCAAACAAACGAGCCCGTCGAGGCCATATCCATTGGAGAGCAGAGCAGAACCAGTTCGGCTCACCCAGACCTGACACTGACACTGACAACTACAACTACAAACTTACAACTTCACCAGCAGAAATTTCTTCAACGCCGCCGCCTTTTTGGGCTGGCGAACTTCTCTTGTTTGGTTTTGTTTGGTTTCCTCAAAAACAGTGCAACAAGGCCAAACAAGAGTAGAGGATAGACATGCGGGGTACTCCGTACCCCATAAAGGATAGGCAGCAAGGTAACCAAACATGCATGAACTTTTGCGACAAGAGTGGGGTTTGAAACTTCATTCTGGCGAAGCACCGTGGCAATGGGCGAGACAGGCAGAGCTGAGCAGGAGTAGCAGGAATCTTACCCAAGGGTGCGGAGCAGTGCCACATGTCTGGGCTATTTGGTGTTTTGGAACCGGTGACAGCAGCTGCCACCCACACGCGGATGGAAGATGCGCTTGATCGTTCGCTCGTTGAGTGCGTGCCACTTACCACTGAACTGCTGTCGATGCTAGCAACATGCTTGAGCGCTTCGGACTCAAAGTTCTTCCCTTTGCCGCTCTTCCAAGTGCTGTACCTCTCGAGTATTGTGCTCGTTAATCTAGTGTACCCCTCCGCCGGTGTACTGGCTTGCTGATGCACGTCTGCCGTGGTCACAATCTTTGCAGGTTGTGGTGGCGTGGCGGCTGACATGATGGCAAGGGCCTTGGATGCAGAGATGGGTTGTCCTGTCTGTGGCACCAGGCGAATGATGCCAGTTACACAGAATCTTGGCCCTGCATGCATGGAGTGGTTAAACGGCACCCGAGCAGTGTATATTGGGATGTGTGGGGAGGGGTGTGGGGTGTGGCCCTTATTAAATAGGATTGAGCAGTTCACTGGTTGGTGGAGTGCTCAGGACAAGTACTGCAGCAGGGCAGGTTCCCACAGCAGCGCGAGGGGCAAGGCACGAACAGATTTGGCTCAGGGAAGTGCAACTCGGTTCTTCAAACTGAGCTGAGCGGAATTGTACATTGTGTAATCGCACCTGGGCTTATGAAGGCGTCTTGGAGGACGTCAGCAAAGTGACGTCCAGAGCAGCACACATGCTTTCGAGGAGCCACTTGCTGCAACCACGGAATAACATCCATTACGTCGCGCTGGTGACGCGATGCTATCAGCTTTCCAGGTTGCCCGGTCGTGTGAGCGTCTTGTTCCATAAAGGCATCAAGGTTGCTCACCGACCGCGTTAGGTGCGAACGTCCAGTCGGTAGTTGGTCGGCGAGAGCGTCCTCCAAAAAGTTGGCATCTTCCCAGCTGGTGGAGGATGTCGTTGTTTTCGACACAGTTCGCTGTTCTTGAGCTGGACGCTCTGCATCTCGAGGTAGACATGCACGCAGATCGTACCCTCCTCTGAGTAACTCAGTGGTCACTGCCTTATCTTTCCGACGCTTGGCATTTGAAGCACTTGATTGCGACATGTCGCCTCAATTGCAGGGCTTGAATGCTCTTTCCACGCCTCAGCGAGCAGCCAACTATGCTTCAAACTTCGAAATACAAGGTAATCTTGATATAATATGATCAAGTCGGAAGGCATGCACGAAGTAAAGACAAACGCTGTGTTGCTATGTTCGGCTGTGTTTGCTTTGCAACATGCTTTGCAACATGCGCACAAGGCATCCCAGAGTCGAGGTACCTCGGTAAGCAATGCGATTGTTACGTATACGTTGGATGATCGTCTCGTTGGTATCATCCAACGGTAGCAGTTCTGTTTGTCAAGAGAAAGTCGTATCATGTGTTGGTTACTATTTGCCAAGAAAAGTAAATGAACCGTCGCATACAACATGCGGCGCCCTTTGTGCAGGGCACATAAATGGCCGCAGCGAGGAATACAGTTATGCACATGTCAGTTTCATCGTGCGGAAGTCAAGGCGCAGGCCTTATTTGGTGTGGTGTGAGAGCCCAGGACAGCCTGGCACGCTCGAAGGGGCACCTCGAGGACGCAGCCTCGACGTTGGCAAGCACTTTCAGCACCAAGGTGTCGAGTTATAACTTGATAGATACATGATTGAACGGTGGCACATAATCTTGCAAGGTCTGGCTGCAAGGAGGCAATTTTCTTAGCACTTTGAGGTTCAGACCCCAAGTGGCAATGGTTACTTTCACGTTTGATATGCCAGTACCTTTGCAAACGAGCGAACAGCATGAATTATATTAGAAATGCCTTCCTAGCGAGCAGTCAACCACCACCCATCGAGCACATCAAGCCTTCCAAGATGATCATGATGTATGTCACGTGTGAAGGCCAATAGCAGAGGCAGAAACGCAGCAAAGCGAATCATGTAAGGAATGGACTCAGCAGCATAGTGTGCCTGGGCGTTCGGCATATGGGATTCAGAGAACGGCTCCGAAAACCCTCCGACAAAGGGGGTTAACCGCATGCCTAACCGAAAATCCATGCAATGTCACACATCCGGCCGGGCCTGTAAATCATTCCGGCTATGCGCTAGACACGCTGCCGCTTCGTAGCAGGTGCGGCGTTGGTCGGGCCGGCGCGAAGAGGTGTAGTTGCCAGCTGTTTCGGCACGGTAAACGACCAAGCGATCGCCCAACGGATCGTCCGACCCTGTACCAACTCCGTGGTGCGAATGGCTGTGATAGGCAGCGCGTGAAGCAGCGTCCGGATCACTTTGAGGGTGTTCTTGCGCCCAAGCATGCTGGTGTACCAGTGGAACATGCCTTGCAGGCGGATACTGTCGGCCACGATTTGCTTCACGAATGCGGCCTCTCCCCCCTCGTAAACCATCTCCGCCGGTGTGCCTGCAATGATTGGACACTGACTCACCATGACGCAGGTCACGCCAGCAGCCTGTTGTGGACTGCCACACACCCAGCAATTATCGCACACGCTGTATGTATGCAGCAGCGCTTGGCCAGAATGGGTTTAGACCCCCAGCTATGTCGCAAAGAAATCACACATTGTCGGGCATCTGGACCCGCAATTCACGGGTTTTTAGAGCGGAGTATTTCAGGCTATTGTCTCATTCAGTACCGTACGGCCTGTAAAGTTTCCCTCACAGCCCGATCTGTAGACGCCTGCTGAGGGCTGGTACGATGCCAGATTGCTGCACTGGTTCAGACATCTGCGTGCGCCACACAAAGAGCAACCTGCTGATCCTCCCCAAGTTGCACCTGATATCACCAAAGCAGCGTAGCTAAGCAGTAGCTCGAAATACCAAACCTGAGGCAAGCCTCGCGAGTTCCGCAGTAAAGGCGAGCATGCAATCAGAGCGTGCAAGCTAGAAGGGCAAGCAGGCGCATCACAGATGAGTCATGAGATCACTATCGCAGACTATCTATAAACTAGAGTACCCCAGTACAAGCACATATATCCGATTGACCGGCCGTCTTTGGTCAGCTGTGGCTGATCTCCTTTCTTGCAGGGTACATGACGGAAAAGATGAAGTCAGGTCAGGCTATGGTAAGTCAGGCTGGTCCAGGTACGCTTGCCTCAGGTGATGGTAACGGTAGCACTGATTCGCAAGCAATTCTTGGAGATGCCAATGTCCATGTGGATGCGGAAGCGTTGTAAAAAGATACATCATCATCATTGCCGTTCGGGGAAGTTCAGTGGTACCATCGTCGTCGGCACGGAAAGGGCCATTGCAATGAGGAGTCATGCTGCCCATCATGTTCAGTCATGTTTCACAAAAAAGGGGTGTGACGGCCGCATTTGTGTGATGAGCGAAAGCAATGCATTACTTCCTTCTGAGTGTCGCGGCCGTCTTGCAGCTGAGTCGAAAGCGAGTTGCACCTTTGCCTCGCCAGAATACGCTTCAACCCCCAATTTCTGTCCCCAAAATTCATGCATTTTCGGGCATGTTGACCCAAAAAACTACAAGGCCTGGTGAAATACTGCTTTACACACACCCAGACGCCAGTGCTTCGCCTGTGAAGAGTCCCTGATCACACTACATTTCAGATGTTGGTGCATCTTAGATGTCAAAACGCAGAGGTAGTGCAGCCAGACGAAACACGGGAGTCATGTCTTCCCAGCAGAGTGAGACCCGTCTCGTGTGCGCAGCTGAGAAGCTTGCAGTGAGGAGGCGCACCTCCACAGGCTGAGTCAGGGTTCCCGTTGGCGAGGGCGATGTTCTCGAAGAAGGGAGGGTTGCACATGCAAAAATCAAAGCGCTCTTGAGGGTGAACGGCTGGGGGGAGGATGCCCGTTGGCTGATCCGCAAACGTCGACGGATCCTGTTCCCTCGTAGCAGCAGTGTGCAGTGCCAGCTGCTCTACAAACCGGGATGCGTCGCCTCGCGAAATCTCTGCACCCTGTGGAATCTTGTCAAGCTCTCCAGGGTGTGAGTTATCTGATTTCAGTGCCGCTGGGTGGGAAGTGCCTACTTGCAACATCACACCACCCTGAGTGTCCGAGTGCAACACTCAGAGTGCAGGTTCTTTGTGTCCTGTACTAGGTGCTGCAATTTATCTGCATACGGCGCGCCAGGGTCGAGGGGATGTACAGTCGCCGTGGATGGAAACGATGCTCTTTACAGAAATACAATATCGCGATATCGACATTCAGGCAAAAGGATCGATATTTACTTATGATATCAATATCGATGTAAATACAAATGACGTTTGCTCCCACCCCCAATGCACATGCGGCACTCGAGGGTGGGATGCGTCCGCTCGCTGAATTGTAGAGGTATCTCCAGGTGCGCACCATCTGCAACGCCGGCCGATGGCATCGCTGCTGACTCACGGCTCCGAGGGCAGGATTCTCGGCCTGCTCGCAGCTTCCTGTCTGCACCACCTGCAATTGCGGCCGATGGCATCGCTGCCCCTGACGCCTGGCTCTGAGGGCTTTCACCGCCCTCTGCAACCTCGGTGTGCTCGAGGGCCGATGCGACCGCCCCCGACGCCGGGCGCTGAGAGCATTCACCGCAATCTGCAATCCCGGTTTGCTCAAGGGCCGATGGGATCGCTGCCGACGCTGGGCGCCGAGGGCTCCCACCGCCCTCTCCCCCCGCGATGTGCTCGAGGGCCGATGGGACCGCCGCCGACGCAGGGCGCTGAGGGCTTTCACCGCCCGTCGGGGCCCCGGGTTGCGCGAGCACCGCCCGGATCTCAATGAGGTCTCTCAAGCGGGAATTAAGGTGCAGGTTCTGGGTGGCCCCTTCCAAGGCTTCGGGAGTGACGTCCACGGCAACAAACTTCCACCCATAGATGGAAGCCCCCAGGAGGGGATAGATGAGGTTCGCGCCGCAGCCGATGTCCAGGCCTTTGACACCATCGATCCCTGCACGTTTTTGTTGTGGGACGTCAGATATCTGTATGGTTGAACCATAACAACTGAACCAGCGCCGTTATGTTTGACAGATGCGGTTGACGGATGGCAGCGAAGCTGCCATCCCAATATTGGTATCTTGAAATAGTGTTGGGAATAAAGAAATCCCTTGTGGTTCTCAGTTAGGACTTGGAGTAGCATAGTTAGTACTGTGTAAATGCTTGAGTACTGACACATGCATGATACTGATGATGCAGCTGGCGATAACGTTCTAGCAGCTGCTACGTACTTTAGCCGCTTGTGTGCGCTGATTGACCATGATATCAGTGCATGTATAAGCCTCAGTCAGCATGACAAGCGTACCTTTTTTGTAAATCGACGATTTCCCACATAGGACAGTGCTTTGCCAGGCAGTTTGCTTGTGGGTCTGTATCCCTGAAAGTGCATGATCATCTGGGGCAGAAATGGGGGTCGTACCCCATTCTGGCGAAGGACTGAGATGGGAATGCAGTGCATAATGATGACAAGTCCTGAGCCATCATGTTTCGCGAGGGCCATTCTGCTGGTGCTGGGAGAGTCGATTCAGCTCGCAAATGACATACAGCGGTGTCGGGACGAATATGCAAAGCCTTCCTAGGGACTACGCTGAAGCGCACGTTTTGCGCGTTGATAGACTGATTGATGGTTCAAGGACACCTTCGAGAACGCACCATTTAGGGATGACAACTCCAAGAGATCGTGCACCCAGTGAATGTAATTGAGGCGGTTTGGAATGGTAGGCACCAAGTGTCCAGGCGGCAGCTTCCAGTCCCGCAAGCCGAAATCTTTGAGTAACAGCACTCTCGTCAACTCCCGTGTGGCTTCCCAGCTTCTGAAGTCAATGCGACCTTTCCCACCCCGCAATCGCACGTAGGGTGCAAATGACGGATAAGTCTGTGCCAGCGCTGCGAAGTCTGGGTTCGCGATTGCATATCGGTTGTGTGGGTGCATTAAACGGGCGCGAGACGTCGAGGGCGCGACGTCCGACGCTGCCAGGGCAGTTCGCTGTGGCTGAAAATCCAAACGTTGAGCGTCATCCAAAAGTGACTTTAATTCTTCGTTCACCTGCGAACGCGACGGTCTCGTTCATATGTTGGTAAACCCCTCGGGATTCTATCTATCTCACGTAGAGATACACGCAGAGATACACGTGCGAGAAATTGACGACGGAAAGACGGATGCTTAATTTTCGCTGGATCGCCCACTTTGCCGCACGCAACAGTTCAGTTAACGCCCTATTGTTGTCGATATTGTACCAGATGTCGCACACTACTCTGCATATGCGTTGTGGCAAATCAGGAATGAGGTGCCTTGTAGCCACACAAGCGCCCGACATGCCCACCAACGTCAGTCATGCGCAGAAATCCGAACGAGAGAAACACCATAGACAGAAAAAGCTGATGACTCACCTCTCGGGCATCTTGATCCAGGGGGTTACTTTCAAGCAATGCTTTGGCCTCGTTGATAGCTTCAGCCAGCTCGCACAGCTCACTCGAAGCAGCCGCCATAGCATGCCTTCGCAAAACTAATTACAGCACTTTCATATGCAGCATCGGATGTGGCGCGCTGCGTTGAGGTTGTGCTCTGCAGCAAGCATGCAGCAACTCTGTGCAACGATGGCTTCACATACACCAGCGAACGCAAGGAACGGCGAACATAGCATCTTTCACAGGAGGGAGACTGTTAATACGCGCAAGGTGCCGATACTGGTATTCTGCTGAATGCGTGCTTTTGTTTGATCGTTATTTTTCTCCCGACCAAGCAAATACGACACTTACATCACCATGTACATCGGGAGCGACATGGCTTGGCATCGCGGTCAAGAAGGTTTTGATGTCGGTGCTGGGCACCATCGCTGATTGCGTCGGTGCGGGCTTGTCAAACGACCCCCACCTGGTGACGAGGCCCATCGCCAGCAATCACCCTATCCGCGAGGGTAGCATGACCTATTCAATAGGTGTACATTGTCCACTTGCAGCGTGTTTTTGTGCCTCTTGACTCAATGGGAAAGGCGCCGTATAGAATGTTCGCTCTTCCATGACATCATTCTCAGCGAAATGAAAGTTTGGATGCTGCGGAATTCGGCAGGCATTATCTATGACGCCGCATGGAATGTTCGCTCTTGAACATCATTCTCAGTGAAATGAAATCAATATCCTATTGAATTTACTCCGCGGCCAAAAGAAGGGAGCGCTGGCAATGGGCGAACTCGGTGGGCAGATTTGCCCCGAATTCTCTGGAGAACACCCTTGGCCAAGTTACCAAGTTACATCTACGGCAAAGGCCTCACTGGTGATTGCACATCGTCTCTCTCCCACACCGTGACCTATCTTGGAACCCGACAATCACCGGCTTGTCACGTCGCAATGCCGATGGCATTGCACACAGCCATTGACGGCGGTTCCGGGACTTCCGGGAGTTAGGCCATGGCGCAGGTTCAGCCGAAGCGAATCACAAGCTTGATGAATTGCTTACACGACGCATAGCAAGGTTATCGTTTGTGTGAATGCGGGAAGTATCGGTAGGCTCTGCACCCCAATTTTCGCATCCAGCAGTATCATACCGTTACCGATTGGCAACCTTGGTGCCTTATAAGACCCCATCAGCCCAGCATCCACCTGGAATCATGGACATAACACGTATGTTGATGATTGAGATCATGTTGTCAGTTGCAGTGGAGGCGGACGGGGCATATCGGGCATATGAAGGTGAGCGTCCAGCTTCAATGTTGAAACTGGACGCTCACCTTGGTATGCCCTGTATGCACCATTCGGCTGCACTGCATTTGAAGAATATGTCGTCAATCGTCGATGTAGCTGTTGACTCCATTATTCCAGGTGGATGCTGGACTGATGGGGTCATTTGATCACGGACTTCGGCTGAAAGCCACACTTTTAACGCCATGGACACATGCGGCGCATCAAGCCAACCGAAATCTTACAAGTAGCTTGTAATATCATATTGCCGTGTTTGCTAGCAATTTGTGCTGTACCAGACTGCTTCGGGGCCGTGTGTAAGCCGTACATGATATGGTGATGTCCAGTGGCATGTATTTCCTATACAGTCATCAACACATGACCTCTATTGCGTGTAATTCTTGCATCTGCAGTTAAAAACCCATGGCACTTGGCAGTGGTGGCGTCGTCCTCGCGACCCCGACTTGGTAACTTCTGCCCTTTGGGGAGCTCAAGGGAGCGCTCGACATTCTCGTGAGCTTTGTAGCCTGCACATGAATGCACTTGTAGGCCTGACATTCGAACAGAATATAGATTCGATTCACGACGTGTTCTTGGAAATAGGGACTCTGAGGGTACGCAAACAAATTGCGACGTGACAATTCTCTCGACTTGCCCTGATGTCAGCCGGGTTTCTGTCCGTGCCATATGAGGAAGACGTTCTAACGCTTGTGCGTGCCTTTGCAGGGCGAGATACGGATGAGTTTTTTTAGTGAGGTGTGATAGACATCATGTTCGATCTCAAGTCGCCTGCGACAGCTCTGTTATGATGTCTGTCCAGAGTTCTTTGACTGATTGCCTGCGTCGTATACTACAGTATAAGATCGCGTTCTGCAGCATAGTCGACAATTCTACCAAAACTTAAGGGTGTGATGATCGATGGGACTGGGCCAACACGAGCTCCAGGGTTTGTTTGAGACTTCTGTCCAGGCGCGAACATATATGTATGGGTCGCTTGTAATATACATACGTATGCGTGCGCCAAAAAAATGTGATATAACCCAGCTCCGTTCAATTAGGCAACATAAGATGCACTGACAGTGCCACTGTCAGTGCGCGTTAGTCACCATCATACACTGATCCAGACGTCACCAGCTTCACCTTGCTGCATGGTACGAGTCGGGCCTCTGAAACTCGAGCACTAAAGCTAAAAACTATCAACATCTCAAGGCCTACATGTGGTATTATGTCATTTCCTGTTATTCATCGATAAAATGAATGTTAGTCATTGATACCAATTGAAGTGCTGTGGGCACAGTTCAGTGGCCCAGAGTGGCTTTTCAGGCAGAGGAAGGTGAAGGCGTGTCGCTTGGTGTTGTGCTGTCCTTGGTGACCGACTTTATGCGAAAGATAGCAGAGGTGATGAGGTGGCTGAGGAATCCAAGCGGCGCTAGCAGGGTGCACAGTAGGATGGAGTGCGTGGTGGGTACGTCAGAGCTGAGACCTGCAAGAGGATGGAACAGTTTGGATATGTTGCGCTCGCAAGCAAACAGGCTAGGGATAAGCCTGTACAGAAGCACATGTCTGGTACCAGAAACACTGACTTTCTCTGTCAAATTGTGTAGGTAAAAATGCAGCCAGCACACGCCTTTGTACAGCCGTAGCTGAGGACGCAGGCCTCAGCTGATGCCATGGTCCACATGATTATCAATATTATTGTCAATAAGGCTCAACGGTGGTTTAATAATGCTTCACACCATCATGCTTCTTTTTTGGTCGTGACCTGATGCCCCAATCCATGTACACCTGTCCAGTGAGATGATGTCGCTACCCTGTATGGATAGCAACATGTTTGGCAGCTTGTCCTTACCATCAAGACAAGGCTGCTGGCCTATAGCTCGAGATCGTCTCTCGTTTTTATCTCGATAGCCGTTCATGCATGGCCACCTGTGCCACATGATCTGGGGTACCATAACGCTAGCTTTGGCACACGCTCAAAACACCTTATCTCACGATGGTCAATTCCTACAAGCGCTTACCGGCACGCTTCATGCAAGCTGCCATTGAACAGCTGCGAGTGCTTTGCCTTGTTGAAGCATGAATTGCACTTGGGCTCTGACAACCTCAGCCGGCTTTTCAGCTTTAGCCGGCTTTTAGAAATTACGAATGCTTGCTTTCGCAAGAGTAAAGCAAGGGGGTAAAAAAAACTAAAGCTATGATTCAACTTGTTTTGATGTTCAGTTTGTTTGCTTCGTCAAGACATCGTATTCTCCGGACATGTCTCACGATTACAGAGGCGTGACATGTCCAGCCAAGGGCGCAAGATCCACAAGACATGTCATCATGCTGCAGCAGTAGCGCCTCTCAAGGCTGAACCTTGTGGGGTCTGGGTGCCTGAAAATGCTGAATATTGGGGCGGAAATGGGGTCCGAACTGCAATATACGAAGTAGGACAAGGAGAGGTAGGCGGTACCTCCTCACTGAGTAGGGAGGTGCAGCAGAAACCCACCTTGCAGGGAGGGCTTCGCCCGTGAATGATAAATCATTGTTGGGGGTAGACGATTACATGATGCCCGTTCTGGACCGACGAGGGTATGCAATGCTCAACAACTACACCTGTGAGCCACAAAGAATCAGCAAGAGCTGATTCTCTGTGGCTAGCGATGCTAAGAAGCATCACAATAGCAAGCAAATAGCACGAGAGAAAGACCACGAGACCGCACCGTCCCGCCAGATCCATCGCCCGCAAAACAAGCTGATGAACTGGATGTGAGCCCACGCCGAAATAGCAGTTAGTGGCCTCGAAAAAAGTGTTGAGATGCCCCCTAGCTCCGGGACAAACTGCACTGAGATGCCGCTCCCTGAACGCATTTGATGTGCTGCATTCTCCAAGCTGCCAGGAAGCAGGAGAGACAGACTGTCAGGGGACCAAGATGCTACCAAGAGAACGGAGTACACGATAGCTAGTGGCACCATGACATCGTTGTTGTGCATCAGTCGAGCTGTCGTGTCGGCCTTGGGCCAGAAGGCCATCTGCATGGGCAGGCATTTCTTAAAGAATTCACATTCATCTGGGAAGCTTCCAAGAAAGGACGCCAGTTGACTGGCTGATGGTGGCGACCATTGACGAAGGCATCTTGAGGGTCTTGTTCGAATCAGGCGACAGGAAGGAAAGGACAACGATGGACAACCCGGACCATGGATTTGATTGATTGAATAACTGTTTTCAACAGTTCTGCATCCACATGGGCATTCACATGTCCAAGTTTGGCTATGTGCACACCTTGTGATTGCCATGTGACGCCATTTCTTGTAAACACTTGGGCTCTACTTGCCAAGTGGGCACAAATGAGCTCATAATTTCTCATAAGGGCACCAATGAACTTATGACCACAGTGCATATCTTGAAATGTCCTCATAGCTGAGTGCACTGACACCCTCACGAAGCAGTGGAGATCCTAATGAGTGTTCCTGAAAGTCAAGGCGCCTGGCACAGAAAAAGGTTCAAGTGTTCAGGTGTTGTGAGGCACGTACTTCCTGAACGTCACAACACCAGAACACTGAAGGCACAGGCAGTTTGCAGCAACGTGTTGGCATTTCTCACAGGGCAACCTTTGTAGCAGCGCACCTTCAATAGAAAGGGCAAAGGGTACAAAGAGACCGCCGCCAGCAGAAACGGCATGTTTGTGTGAATAGTCGCGGAGATCTGCGCCACGACTGACGACGACATGGCGCCGAAAGGAGCAAACATGCCTGTGCACGACGGTGCACATTCCAACAACCCCGAAAGCTTTCCCAATATGCTCGCAGCCACGACATTGCGGGAATTATATTCTCTATCTATGCGCACATTCGTCGAATTGGCTGTAGCTGACCTGCATGACCATGGGGTAGAGGTTGCCCAAATGGGTATACAGTACAATGTGGGAAATACTCACGCATCGCCATAAACTGCAGCATCTCACGCGTCCGCGCGTTTGTTAATAACAATAAACAATTCTCATGTGATTGCGAATGTTTCATCTGTTCCAGGCTCGTCAGCCGCTTCAATCTCTGCACCTGACGTTTGAGTGTCACCCCAAACTTCACCCTGACGAAGCATGAGGGATAGTGCGCCAGGCGAAAAATGGCAGTGGAACAAGTTCGATCGCAAGCATGCAAGAGGTGAAGTGAGGACACATATTATGAACCAGCGTGGCAATCGCGTACAGTGTCAAAATGCAGGGTCTTGTCAGACAATACATCGACGAGAAGGGAGCCTTGAGAGCGGCGTCAGACCTTCTGTATAAATTAGTCGCACGCAATCCGCTTTGTGGGGGGCGGGGATGTGATGTGCAAGTGTGCATTCTACAAAAACACTACAGCAACACGCGGCAAGAACTGTGCCAGGACTTAGGAGGATGACGAATAAGCGCCCCACGCTTGACGACGTATACTACTGCTGTATTCCCCAGGAAATGATTTTGCGATAGAGTTTACATTAACGAGGTGGAGGTTGCCAGTAGCCTGCAAACATGACACTTGGGAGCAGCCGGGCAACACAACTTCCAAATCGAACAGCTGCATACAAACTCTAAGCGATCTAAAAAAGGTAGTCACGAAGTTCCGTCGAGGTCCAAAGCTTCAGGAAGTTCGACAGATTTCGCCGAGTACCCCCACAGCATTCGCGCCATTGCATCGTCACAGCCACAAGGGTCAGGCAACAGAGGCTGACAATTAGAATGAAAGTATCCGGACGATTCTGGGGATTGGTCGACAGCGTCTGTGCCCGTAGCACAGTAGATGGCAGATCTGGCACCTGCATGCAAATGAAATTGATTGAAGTGGGCGATGTTGCGCAACGCCAAACGCACGACCGTCTCGCCGGACGCTTCACCTCAAATGCAACTTAATGTATGCGATCAAGCAAACAAGCTCAAGGTAGGCATGCTCCGGAGCCAACGCCACACGCCACACTTGCTGGTACGCTGTTGCATCCAGCGTGTGTTGGTATGCTTTTTCGTCTGACGCCCGGGTCCCGCTGGCAGCGGGCCGCTGCATGCAGACACTGCACTGGTATGGGCACACGTATTTTCCCCAAGCTTTGCACCACCTCATGCATCACCCAAAATATTCACCTTCTGCAGTGGACGGAGGTACTGTTATTGATGCAACAGATGAAGTTCCGCGTGGGTAACTGAACAACTGCTTGTATAAGTCGCTATTGCTTGTAGTATGCTCATGACGACGCTCTGCATGCATGTCCAGCGTACCATGCTCGACCAATCAACATAGCATAGACATGATTAGCCAACGAGGATGGAACATGGAAACCAGCGTGTCGTCAGACCCTGTGATTTTTGGTTCAGATGCCCGAAAGTGCATGACTTGACGACAATAGGGTTCGAAGCCCATTCTGGCGAAGCACTAACAAAAAACCCCTTCCCCCAGGCAGTTTTCAAACACCACCCGAATGGGATCACCACAAGGCTGCAAAGCAGTGCTTCACCAGAATGGATTTCGACCCAGGTTCATCCCTATGATTCATGTATTTTGAGGCATCTGGACCCGAAAAAATGACAGGGTCTGGCTTTCACTGCTGCAAAGAGGTGAAAGGACGCGCCTTGGGAGGGGGTGAGCAGGATGAAGGACATGGCAGCTCGGTGGATGGCGTACAAAAGTCCCGGAATGTTCCGAGCAATCTCAGTCATCACCTCCCCGGGATGTACAGCCATAGCGTGCACATCTGAAGTGGACAAACGTCTACGGAGCTCCCGAGTGAAGAGAATCTGAACGCACCAAGTGTTGAGGTCAAACACTGCGTGATTAACCTCTGATAAAGTTAATTTCTGTGGCTCCGAGTCTGCTTTTGTTGAGGTTCATCACTGCGTGACATGAGCAAGGTTGACGGAGGACCAGATACCTTTGCATCAAGGTGTCCGGTTCTCCATCATAACACTCACTGTTGCCATACATGAACCCTGCTGGTGGTAAGCAAGTATGGATGCCGCCGCTACGCAGGCCATACAGGCGCTTTTCACGAGAAGTGAGATTGGTAAACGCAGTGAGCACATGAGAAAAACGAACATCCTCGCTTTTGCAAACAATGCCATATCGGAGAATTGACAGTTGAAGGTATCGTGCAACACATAAAAGAAGACAGAAGTTCCCAACTAGTACTTGGAGTTGCTGATGTCCGGGTGGTCACAGTAGTGCTGTAAAATGATACCAGTGCCTCGGCAGCATGGGTTTCGAACCAGCGTTTTCTGTGCCATAAATTCGTGCATTTTCAAGCATCAGACCCCAAAAATGACAGGGCCTGGCAAGAGGAAGAGGAAAAAATGGAGATTAGCATCATCACAGAGACGCACCTGTGCACACTTGCTGTTTGAGTACGCAAGCATGCTGTTGTATTTCCGTCGCAGCATGAGGTCCGTTGGAGAGAGACGAGCTGCGATGTGCAGCAATGATGCGATGTTGACGATGCGCGCGCCGATCAGTGACTCAGCCGAGTGCTTCCGGAGCGTCGGCAGCAGCAGCATGGTCAACAGGAATGGTCCGAGGTGATTCGTTCCCATGTGCTGCTCGAAGCCATCGGCGTTTTCCCTGCGAGGCCCTGCAGAAGGAAGATTACACCTGGGTGCCATGAGAGGCTGGCGTTGGCCACATAAGCTACGGGAGATGATATCATTTAGCACCCTAGACTAGCAAAGTTGTGAGCTGCCTTTGGCTTCATCTACTTCTGAGTACTGAGGGATCGGACGCCCAGTCCGTGCTTCCTTGCCCAATTCTGTGTTGTAATTACCCCGAGTGTTACATCGCTGCAATATTACATCGCATCCTTGGAGTTCCCAATGCCCATGTGGATGCGGTAGTGTTGCAAATCGATACATCATCATCACCCGAGCGCTTGGATCGTGCGAGCGGGCGCGCGTTCAATGAGCTGAATTGTTTCGAACGTGAATACTTGATTGCTTGGTAAGTGCTTCCTGCCATGATGTAATCGTTTGCAGTGTTTCGTCAAAGTGCATGAGTTTGCGTGTCTAGATGCCCAATAATGCACGGATTTTTAATGACACAAACGGGATCGAACCCGGTCCTGATGAAGCACTGATCTTTTGAGACAGCAGCACAGAGTGGTGCATGCACCACCGTTTGCGAGCTAGCACAGCCGGAAGTGTGCTTGCTCAAGTAGAGTTAACAAGTCGCTGTGCGCTGCTGGTCTCTGCATCATGCAGGCCATTACGTTGCTGCCTTTCGATTGGCGCTATCGCATCCACACTGACATTGTCAACTCCAAGTATTACTGCATCAGATCAGGAAGTAATCCTGTGCTGGAATTCCAGGGTCTCTTGGATATGACAAAGATGTGCACTTGTCGTTTGCCAATATTCGGAAGGTGCTCGCTGTGTGGCCCTTTCTTGTGCGCAGATTGCTTCGCCAGAGTGAGGTTCCCATTTCCACATTTCTGACCCAGATCATCATGCATTTTCAGAGATACAGACCCATAAAGCAAACTGCCTGGCAACGCACTGGGCTGCTCGTGGACTACTCATGGATGGCTACTCAGCTACTGTACAAGAGAGTGAACGGAGGTTACATTGCTGCCGTCGTTCGTGGTCTTTTACCTATGGCTGACAGCTGGAACAGGTGGCTCTGCTGCCTAGATGCCAGATCTCCTTCACAGGGTAGTTCTTGTCATAAAACCACCCTTGCGTGATAATCCTCATGACGAGCTGAATTGCTCACCCTAGCTGCAATGTGGCCATTCAGCAAGTCGGCATTTGAATAATCTTTGGGCATGGACTTTTCGCGAGGGCATTCATCCGGATATGCTATGGTGAATGGGGCGAGAGGGCTCTCACCTGTTATATCATAGATGCCAGCGTTGTTGACAAGGATGTGCAAGGGCCGCTTTGCTTGCTCAAACTCAGACACGAATTTTCGGACCGTGTCTAGAGATTGAAGGTCAAGGTACATCACGTCGATACGCGGATTCGCGACCCCGGCTGCTTTGGCTTGGCTGATTGCTGTTCTCTTCACGGCCTCACCCCGCTCTAAATTACGACACGCCAGAATAACTGCGCCAGACGAGGTTGTAAACACCCATGTGTCATGCACTTGGCGTCTGCGCGTCGCACGGACCAGTACACGGTAAAAAACCCTGCGATAATGACAGCGCTGGACAGATTGCCAGGTACGAATGGCAACAATGATCTGTCATAACCAATGATCTGTCATGACTGCACCACACAAAAATATTGATGCAATTATACGCAGTCTCGTTTTTCACTCACCGTTTGCACCTCGACGAGCAAGTTCTAGAGCAGTTGCCGACCCTATGCCACTCGTTGGTCCAGTAACGATGCATGTCAGCCCCTGTACAGCACCACCAATCTCCGGCAGCTGCTTCAATCCAAACATAAAACATTTTTGAAATAAAACATCTGCTATTATGCGCCAAAAGACGGCTATGTCGTGCAGTAAACCCATCTAGCAGGTAGTCAGATCACCGACGAATGGTTGGACAGGACACAAAGCACTATATCAACACAACTCTTTTTCTAGATATGTGTTTGGTGACTGCCATGCAGCATGGCATGCTACCCAATAATGTGAGGTCATGCCTCTACCGCAAACAAGCCCAAGCTGCCGGCCTGAACAGCAATGCCTACGCATGTACTACGAATAAAAGAGGCTCTATGTTTTTCCTTCGTTTTCTGCTGCGCTAGGTTCAGCAGTGTTCATCTGACCAGTCGTTGTGGGCCCCAGGAGAGCTATCTGACGAACGAGCTATCCCCATGTGTGTGGTGATTACATAAGCCCACAGACCGACTGACAAGCAGTGCCTTGCCGTCTCGAAAGCCCACAACGAATGATCGTGCGCACGGAATGGTGCGTCTTCTCTATAGCGTTATATTATGAGGCTTCACATTCGGGTGTACCCTTTAGGTTTTACGAAATTCCGTCCGACTTTTGTCGTGCAAGTTGCGTCACACGTAGTGTGTGTAAGCGGCATAGATCTTACCGCCTTTTGTAAGTAGACGGAGGATTCACTCTTAAATGCAAATTTCACACAACGTTCCATTCTTGTAAGCGCATGTTGCCACTCAAATATTTGGACTTGCCATGCATGCCATGTTGGAGTTCTAACATTGTTCCAGGATGGTAGAACCGGCTATTAAGTGTAGAAACAAAGAACAATTTGTGGTTGAGTTGAATTGCTTACAAGCTTCTCCTAGGCCTCGTCTCCTAGCGGGGACTCTCACCACAGACAGCGAGTTGCAACTTACTACCTCGCGTGTGCGCGTGCCGACATAACTTTCAGAGTTTATCTAAGATGGTTCAGGAAGCGAGCATCAGCCAAAGTATTGCGCACGCTACGGTCGAGGTGCGTGTCATGCCTGGATGGAACCCTATGCCGACCCATGTGCGTCAAACCTGCTGGCCTCATCAGGACCCTTTTCCTTTCTGTGACCAATGGCCGATGATTACTTGTGAAAATTTTTTGCGTTCCTTATACTTCTGCTCAGATGTTATTCAACATCTCTGGGCGACTCCCTTCAGTAGCGCAAAAGGTGCTTTCGTGATGTAGTGCGACTTACATCGAGCACCTCTTCACCTTACGTACCGCAACGACCCTACAAGGTTAAATGTTCGCTCGAAACATGTTTCGTGTTTCTGAAATTGTTGCGTTTCACACACCAAGCCCTGTGGCGTGGCATATGGCACCACTTCTGTTTTCACAGTACGACGGGGAGGTACACCACTGTGTAGGATACTTTGTCGACGTGCGACCAGATCTAGTTCTCCATGTGAAATTGCGCAAGTCCACCATTGTTTCATTTGCTGCATCATGTAAAGGCTTTGCACGAACTCCGCCAGGGTTGGCAACGGGTGTGACTAGTCCTACATTTATCCAAGGGAGCCAAATGGACGTGCAAGGACGTTTATCGCGTTG
>NW_028323816.1:0-27912 GCF_984573655.1 Nuphar pumila | reverse complement strand
TGTCTGAATTCACCAGATTGAGCAACGTACCCTTCATCGCCTTCTTCGTCCACACAGCGCGGAATCCAAAAGTCAAGTTGGATCCCATCGCCGTTAAGAAGCCAACCAGTTGAAGGACAGCTCTGCAGCCGATGCCAAGGACACACCCACCTACAGGCAAATCATGTCATCATCACAAGGACATGTACATAGTGCCCAACGTGCTCTGCCGTTCCTCATGTCCAAGTTGAGGCGTTTTGCATATGGCAAGGGCACGTCTCAGGCTGTGAGACCAACCTCGGACACATCAGGAATTGCAAAGCGCTATGTGAGGGCATACACTGAGTGTCACAAGCTTCCATGCAAAGGTGGGATAACTTGCCGCATTAATCACCGATGCACGGTAAGTTGAACATGCAAGAATCAAGTTGGGCAGTGTCGCATTGCAACGTCGTTGGCATCTTCCTTGCCCATGCCATTGCATTCAACCAATTAACTACCAAAACAGGGTGAAACCTTAACAACAGGCAGGAGCCGCACCATGATGGGAACGAGAGAAGCCATGACAGGCAAAGGCGTGGCTGTGCCCAGGATGAGCTTGGACAGGACGACGTTGAACGCAGGTTCCAACGTCTTGACAGTGTGCGTCAGAGAAATGGCAACGGCTGCGAAGGAAAGGTTGGCAGCGACGTGGCCAATGGCGTGCATCGAGGCAGGGCCAAGGATCTTGAGGAACTCATCTTTGGTGATGGGGCGTTGGAATGAGGCTTCCTTGGCTCCCACCAGGTAGGTCAAGGCGCAGTAGATCGTTCCCACAACGACATGGACGGTTGACACAAACCAGGGGAAAGGGAACTGGTTGAACAGGGACTTGTTGCACAGGTTGAAGCCAACGTTCAGGCCGTACCACATGAAGATGAAGAGTATTGTAACGGTCGTTGCGGCCCTCTTCTCGCCAACGATCTTTGCAAAGAAGCTGCATGACAGTATACCAGATGTTTAATATAGAAAGTGACAACCTTTGGCGACACTTGAGCCATGATGCACCACATCATGTATGTGGAAGGGCGGCTTCGCAGATTGTCCTGCGTGTATTCTAATCATTAATGTGCTTACCCAAAGCTGCCATGTGGTTCTGCAGTGCGGACGGCAAGCAGAGACCGGGGCGTGTTCTTTAGCACATCAATGGCTGTGGGTGACAGCATTCCGTTCTTTGTATTGCCTTTGGGAATGCCCTTCCTTGGTGTGGTACATATATGCACATGCCTTGGTGACTTGGCCATCTTTCAGTGAGTGCCTCACGTAAGAGTGGTCCAATCCGTGAACTGTGCATGTCAGCGTTCTTGCGTCTTAGGGTTGCCAAATTGCTTCAAGAAGCTCGACAGGCGCAATTACGAAAAATTCTACGGAACTCAGGTGACGACGTGCCCACCGCCCGACATTACAATCGTCTCCGCATGCAATTCCCTACAGCGCCACTCAGTGAGAAACGAAATATTTGCATACAAATGACCTTGTTGATCAAAGGCCAACACTTCAAAGTTCGATTTCAACAATGGTGACGATTGGAGTTCCATAAAAGCATGCACCTCCGTCAAGACATGATGCACGAGGCCGCTGTTCGAGTCGCTCTTCCGGCGCCGTGCAGTACTCGAATTGAAAGATCTGCACAAAACGAAGAAGAAAAGTGTACCAGTGCTGTCGCTTGGCTGAGCTAGCGGGGCCGCAACTCATTCAAGACTGCGATTCTCACGGCGCTGGACACAGTATGGCAGCAGCCCAATCAAAGGAAGATTACTAATCGGAGCTCTTCATTTGTGGCGACGATTGAGGCATGCAGCCAAGCTCAAGCACGAATTGAAGGCAACGACTGCAAAGAAATTCCACAAGAAGCGCACCTCTCAAAAGGATCATTCGCGGGAGTGTCGGCCGCAGCTGAAGCTTGAACAACAATATTGCGGTTCGACACATCGGTGCTTTGCGAAATATGCTTGACAGGCCTGATGTAGGCAGGCTTCTGCACGCTGACATTAGCTGCCTGCATGCACCGACATTATCAACATTCTTCATGAAGCTTCAGAGCTTGCAAACGGCATACACGACAAACTTTAAAGGGGAACAAGATGGAATAAACGGGAGGGAACTTGGTTGCAGCAATTAGGTTCCTGGATCAAGCTGAGACGTTAAAAGCAGACAATATGCAGTCATGCCAGGCAGACGAGAATTTTCTGCACAAACGCATATTGCCAACCACCTTACCTTTCGGTTGGCCACGGGAAGACAGACAGCAGCCCGTGTTCCGAGAACCGCTCGTTGCATGATCGAGGCGTTCATGGTTGACAAGGTGGATCTAGGGTTAGTACACGAGATGTTCTCTCTCGGTCTCCCTTGCTGATGAACACTAGCACCGCAGCTGTCAGCAAAACCAGAGTTGGTGTTGGTGTATGGGTATCTGTATCGTTTACTCCTCTCTGCTGTACATCGTCGATGCTCACGATCGTGGCTGCTGTGTTGATAAAACGTGTGGAAATCCCTAAAAACATTAGCGGGGTTTATCACGACTTCCCAAACCAGCTCAAATTTGAAGAGACAAACAGATCAGACAAGGTCACGGGCACATGTGACATTCTTTTTACTCCGCCGTGTACACTCCTGCAGTGCTCGTACGTCAAGGTAATCTCGTTTCGCATCAACTTCCTCGACAGTTGAGAGGCTTCAGGGGTGTCGAAAGGACGTCGAACTTGGTGGATCTTGCTCAGCCAGCTCAAGATGGCTCCTTCAGGCTATGACAGGCACATCACCATTTTTAGTCCAGAGGGTCGTTTGTACCAGGTGGAGTACGCCTTCAAGGCCGTCAAGTCCGTTGGCGTCACCAGCCTCGGAGTTCGAGGGTTAGATTGTGTCTGCGTGGTAACGCAGAAGAAGGTCCCTGATAAACTCATCGATCCCAGCAGTGTCACCAATCTGTTTGCCATCACAAAGTTCATCGGAATGCTAGTGACTGGCCTTCCTGCTGACTCTCGGTCAATAGTCCAGACAGCAAGACAAGAAGCAGCTGAGTTTCGCTTCAAATATGGTTATGAAGTTCCCGTGGACTATCTGGCGCAAGTCCTGGCTGACAAAGCTCAAGTTCACACTCAGTACGCACGAATGAGGCCTTTGGGCGTGGTGCCTATGCTCTTTGGTATCGATGAAGAGAGGGGCCCATTGCTGTACAAGGTGGACCCTGCAGGTGTGCCATCCCCTTGCAACCGTTGCACGATCCTGACAAGGTGCGTGTTAGGGGCGCTTATACCAGTGCTGTTGCCCCACGCTGCCAGGAGCAATTGACATGATAGGGGTTTTGTGTTCAGTGAGTCGTCTGTCGCTTGGTCCCAAGCAGACCCCTGCAATTAAGACCACTCCTTGGACATTGCAACCAGCATGTTTGAATGTTAGCGACTTATCAATTTGCTTTATTTGTTTCCAGGTTACTTCGTTGGCTACAAAGCATGCGCAGCTGGTGCCAAAGATACAGAAGCAAACACCTTCCTAGAGAAGAAACTGAAGGCAGGCACTCCGGCTGACCTTCAATCCGCCATACATACAGCCATTTCTGCCCTTCAAAATGTGCTGTCAGAGGACTTCAAAGCCACGGAGATTCAGGTTGGTGTCGTGAGCAAAGGCGACACTCGGTTTCGCATCCTCTCGGTTGAAGAAGTGGAGGAAGCACTTGTTGCCATTAGTGAAAGGGACTGAGCCTCAATTGAGCTGTCACCATAGGACTGACTCAATGGCAGGTTCCGTAGGTGTTTTGGCCCGTTATCTTGGATGATACTTGAGCAATGGGGCCTGCCTGTAAAGTGTAGGCAACTTGGGCGATATATATTGTCTTTCGTGATGGTTCACTACTCCAAGCAGTGGCGCATAGGTGGTCTTCAGCAATCATGCATAGGCCCAACGGCCAGAAGCTTGTGCAACATTGCACATATTTCACGATACGTTGTTGTCAAGCGGATGTGTTTGGAAAAGCTCCAGACTCCTTTATGCCTCAGGTAGTGCACTGCCATGGACGGCTACATGTTACTCATTGCTCAAAGGGCTGTAGTTCGCATGCATGACTTGTCAATATACTTTGGTGGACTCGCCTCACTGTACTACATCATGGTGCAACTCTCGAGATGTTGGGAGGTCGCAAGCAATAGACAAGACGCACGCCCTCTGTTTACAATAAAACCTTGAGCAAACAACTGTTTTTGGCAGTGCCCCCCAATATATGCCCATGCATTAAACGTTTCTGAAACCAGTTGCAGATGACTCGGTAGTGTTGCAAATGATACAACACCATCACCATGCTCCAACGGAGAATGCCGTTGGATTTTGCATGAGCTGATAGTTCCACTCGGTCTGGACAGCGAAGGGATCGGAGATGGTAACCCCGCTCTTGGTGACCTTCGCCATGATGAATTTGTTGATGGAGTCCTTGTCGCGGTAGTAGCACACTTTGAGGGCTTTATGCATGACTGTTGTGGCTTCGGCCTCCGTCATGGTTGGCTTGTGAGCTTCACGAATGAGGGGCAGGCCCAGCTGAGCGCCAAATCCCGTGCATACGTACTGATCCTCAAAGTGGACGCCAATCATCGAAACCATGGCGCAAAAAGGTTTATCGTCCTGCCATCCTGCCACCACAAGCGTGTTCCAGAGAGGATCAAACCTGCGCAACAAAACGTCGCAACGTGAGCATGAGCACAAAGTTCATTTCACCTGCACACTACCTGAAGTTTTGTTGGAGGGTTTCCACGTCTTGCAAGCAACTTACTTATCTCCGGACCATCATACTTGTTAATGTCCAGCCAGTGATGCCTGCGCCTGCAAGGGCCTGAAAGAAACGTTCTTTCGCTGGTGCTGATATCACACGACAGCAGGCATCTGTGCACGATATTGCCAGCATGCACAGACAGACACAGACACATGCAAGTTTTGCTGGCAGCAGAACTTGAGAAGCTGATGTGCAATCCCACTTCCTGCCTGATGGGCAGCCATGTAACCGATGCTGCTGGCGCCCTGCATATCACGGCTCATTGCTTGCGACGCTGATGCTGCATAGAATCATAAGCAATGGGCTGCAACAATAGATGGAGCCCCTGATCTCGGTTCTTATGCATCCCTTGTCGTCATCTCATGCGTTGTTTCACAAACATAGTTTCAGTTCCCGGACAGCACACCCCGGCCGACAAGGTGACAGCGATGACTGCACATTGAGGGGCTCCGCACTTGTTGCGACGGTTGTACATGACCCTGCACAAGTACGCGTGTATCTCCTTAGGGCTGAGCGTGATGCCGTCGTCGGCTATGTAGTCATCCATGGTCACCTCGGATAGAAGGGTCTGAATGTACTGAAAGTCCGAGATCTCACCAGACGCCCCAACAATGCAGCTATCATTCACTTTGAAGATGCGTTCCACGCTCTTGTAGCGCTTCGTTGATCCATACGCAGCTGCAACAGTCCTGGCCCCGTCAAAGATCGTTATGTTCGAAATTATGCCACCACGAGTACCAGTAGTGACCATGGCTAATGACCAGCAGCCTGTCTGTGGAAGGTTGGAAATGCGGATTATCAAGAGCTCTGACAACATACTGGTGCTTGTCGCCATCAAAAGCTACTTTCTGTGGATGGTGAATACTTGTTGCCTCCTTGACAATGCAGACGCAATGGCAAGGTCATGAGCATGCCCACTGCACGGGTCAACGATAATTGCCATGGTACCTATGGACAGCTCGCAGACAGAATGCTTCCCTGAGAATCTGCAGTTTCAGTACTGGCATGGTCTGAAAACACTGGTGGGTTGTTGGTATCCCCTGAGTCCAGGCGGGCAAGGCTGCATTATGCAGCAAATGCCCCATGCAGCAAGGGCCCCCCAAGTTGCCTGCAGATAAAAAAACAGCATGCATTCGAACTGCACTTGATACTCAGGCATCTACCTGCAATGCTTTCACAAAGTGTGCTCGGAATCCGCCCCTACTTGACAATGGACCAGAGCAGATCACTCTAAGACATCTACCTGCAGTTGACAGCAGCGTACCCAAAGTGTCGCATGCCATCATGACACCATCTGCATATGTCATTGCTAGGACTGACGTTCCTGTGACGTAAGGGTACCTGCAATCGCATGCCTGTTCAGCACCTGGTTGACTAGGGTATGCTTTCAAGGTCATGAGCAGAGATTTGAGAAGCTTACTGCGTATGTTTTCTAGGTTCCGCCCCTTCATGGCTCAAGGCCGCAGGATTTGTTGCAAATGCCTCGGCCCCACAGAGCGGAAGCTGCGCTAGGGGTCTCAAGATGTCGATAACCTTCTCATCGTGGGGATGAGTTACGGCATTCCAAGCCACACCAGGGCCAATGGAAGGAGAATGCTTGGTCTGACTGGGAATCATGGCAACGAAAACTGATGCGGGTGTCAACTTCTTGCAAAGATTCACAGCAAGGCAAATGAATGTGAAGTTCGTTTGCAACAAACACTGGTAAGCACCACCACCCTTGAGACTTGCAAAAGCATGCGTGAGAATGACGGTGATAATTCCGATCTTGCAGCCATTCCTTTATGACAGTGGAGGGCAGCCATTCGAGGCACTCTTAACAGATCTGTATGTTGCCACTGCAGCTTGTCCGACTCTTGAATTGCCTGCGATGACGAGGCACACTGCTTCTGACCATTCTGCCAGACTGTGCCACCGACAGCCAACTCTACATCACTTCAAGGTTCAACTAAGTTCATGCCCCGTAGCAGAACGACATGATCAGCATGATATAGGCTTTCACCTCAGAAGCAGTATCGACTCATGTTCGTGCTCTGTAGGGACGCACAAACTTAGACTTCTTCGAAGCTGTAAGAATATCCAAACTGTTCCATTAAAGTACTTTAACATATGCTGCAACGCTTGTGGTGGTAGATACGTTGTAAAGATGGTGGATCAAGAGGCAGTAAGCACATTCAACCAACTGCGCCAGAAAGTCATTCTGGCCCACCGAGCTAACCAAAAGGTGAGATTCATATGCCATGGTAACAGCAGGGCGGTGCATCTGTGCATTTTGTTGCGCATGAATGCTAATAGCACAGCTGATCTATAGGGTCCATTTACTAGCATTCATCGCATGCACTTGTTCTCAAGGGAATGCATTGCAATATACACAACCTGAGATGACTTCTGTAACTGTGTTTCATTATACTTCCACCTGGTCGATGATTGCAGCCAAGCCGATCCACTATTTTATGACCAATAGGGCTGAGTTTGCGCAAGACACGACAATCGTTCATCCTGCCGCTGGTATGTGGATGCTTGTGTGGTCATTGGAGTTCAGGATCCAAGAAGAGTTTTCTTTGTCAGCTGTTGAGCCATGTCTGGCTGTGCAGAATGATGAAATGTTGACAGCGCTCGAAAAATCCGTGATGCACAAGAAGCTTGTGCTAGCGGAGCTGAGCAGGTTAAAGGCGGACGTGGTTACATACAAAAATGTCGGGAAAGCGTACCTTTTCACACCAAAATCCACCATCATGTCACAGTATGAGGAAGGGTTCAAAGCAGATGAGGTGCGGATACAGAAGGGCAGAGCCGATCGGGACACTTACGTCAAACAGATCGAGAGTGTTGAAGGCGAGTTGAAGGAGCATCTACAAGCTAATCCTGTTCTGGCCAATCAATTTGCTGAGGCTCAGGGCTGACTGTCATGTACCACAGTCATGATGATGGTTGGCAGTCGAGCATGTTACATCTACTGTTGACCAACGAGACCTGCAGATGTTGAAATATGTGCTGTAAACGAGGCAGTGTTTATGCAAGACCTTTCAAGTCTTTGTTTGTACAGGGAACATGCTAACATTCGTATTTCTCTGTGATGTGTGTATCAATGTTGCGGAACATGCCAACATGCATGACTTTGTGTCTGCACGTGCTACTTTGAGCGCCATGTCTGGCATTACCTGGTGGTGTGTTTAACACAGTTATTCCTTGGCCACGAAATTTGCAAGTCTTCGCTATCAGCAAAGAGAAGTAAACGACTCTATCTAGTCTTTGGTCTTGAAATGCATACCATTCCACGATCTTCCACTTGCTGGAGTGGGCTAATAATCACGTGTGCATGGCTCGTACTCTACTGTAAACACGGTCATTGACTGCAATCGATTATAGACCAAAGGCAAATACTCCAATCATATGACGGTATCATAATAAAACCCAATGCCCGTGTTGCACTTGGCGTATTCATGTGGTTGCGTCAGCGTTGCAAAACGGTAAATCGTCATCATGACGAAGATAATGCCAATGGCAACAATGTGTTTCCATAGGCCGTAAGGAGCAATCGCCTAGGCTGGCATCACACGAAACGTTTTGGGGCTCCAAAAAGCGACCCAGCTTTGAATTTGTTGATATCGGTAGGGCCACCGCGGGCATCACTATCAGCCCGCTCCTTGGCCAGCTTGGCACTAACCTTGCGCCGCTCAGACAAGTCGACTGACTTCCTTGCCGAGAGGGCTGCTTTTCCTACCTGCACACTAGGCGACTGACTCGAAACCTGTTTTGGCCAGTGGCCAGAAACTTCTGCATGTAACTTGATGCAACTTCCTTTACGGCAAGCAAGCTGCAGAACACAAACTTGATTGCAGCATACCCTCACACGGAATGCTGTGCACTACATGCGGTCGGCGATGGTGCTGTGGGCCTGGCCCATGCCTACGATAGTTCTTCATTGTATCGCACCAATGCCAATGGCCATTTGGACGTGGTTGTGCTGTTTGAATATACCCGTTCCCATCACCTCAGCCACATGATCAAGCTGCATGTAAAGTGATGCTTTGGCAGCCTCCGTACCGTAGGTGTTGTTTTGGCTTGCTTTTCAGTCGTTGCAGCCTTGGTCGCTGGGCGTGACACCGTTGGAGGGGAGGTGTGGAGGCGGGACACACCATAGGTGGCACTTTGCGGCCGGGTGCTCTTTGCCTCGACAACCACTCTTTCGGCACCGGGGGCACTATGCAGGCCCCGGGCCTTCACCTTGGTTTCCTGCAAGTGATGCAGCATATGGGGAGGTGCTGCTGCGTCACAATTAAGGCATACAGCATGCAAGTTCGCAGAGCACACCGGAAACGCAACCGATCTAACAGCAGGGTCTGGTCTTCTGTCCTTAGATGGGATGCACCCCTCTCACCTTCTCTTCCCTCGCCATGCACAAATTGTCACAAACCCTTGAATCTTCAGGGGGCTTCACCACGATGCAATTTGCGTAGAGCACATCGATTGCGAGCGGAGTGTACTTCCTTCCCATTGCTTCCCATCCGCGAGGCAAGTACGTCTCCCTACCCTACTAGTACTTAGCATGTAAGAGTAGTAACATGTCTCTGCTCGGGACCCTCTGCAGAAACATGTACCGCAGATGCCGGTTCAGGGCATCTCAGATCATGTTTTTGGAGACGTATCTGCCTGAACCAGTCTGACAGCCCTGAACAACAGCTGCGTGCACATCCATGCAGGCGATGCCGAGTAGAGACTTATACATAACAAATGGGAATGCCTACATGCCGTTTGTGCACTGAACGCTTCAGTTGGCATCCGCACCTTAGCACCTGCAGCCTGCGGTGGGGCCGATGGCTTTGTAAAGCTCATGAGCTGCTGGAGCTGCTTCAGCTGCGTTGTGCTCTTGTCTATCAGCTCGCTTATGTCGTTGTCCATGCCAGCCTCGTCTGAGTCCATGTCGTCTGCATCGTCGTCAAACTCTTGTCCCCCATAACCAAAGTTTCCGCCGGACGGGCCTCGCCCAGTGCCTGCTAACTTCACACCCTGTCTGCCTCCACCCGCGGGATTTGCTGCCTCGTGCGCGGCACCTCTCATGGTTCCCGCAAAGGAAACACTTGCAGCAGGGCTCTCGGCCTCAGCTCTTGGAGCACCCCGCATCGTTCCTGCGAACTGGACATTGCTGGCTTTGTGGGCTGCCGCTTTCCCCGTAGCCACTCGCAACGTTCCTCCAAAGTGCTGGGCCTGGGAGTCAAGGTCATCGTATGCCTCGAGATTCTCGGCACTGGCATATTCGCTCGCTGCATCGTGTGGACTAGAGCCGTCGTCAAGCGCGGAGCGCTCCTCGCGCGTAAGCGAGAAGAAAGCACCAGAAACCTCCTGCGTGGCTTCCCATGTCCCCGGCACCGATGTGAGCTGGTGCGCCGCCCCCACACCTGCGCATGTCAACCCCACTTTCACTTTGCTTTGGTCAGACCTAGGCTCGTGGTTGGGAGGCAGCCCTAGTGCTACCACAGCTTGCGCCAGACCCAAACCTTCAAGAAGGCTCTCAGTCATCCGAGATGTACAGTGGTCAACCGCAGCTGAATTGGCTGGAGTCGCTTTGACACGATGAAATAGCAATCTGTGATCATGTGCCAGTCCTAAGAGCGCTCTCATCCAATCCCACTGGCAAAACATAGGATTTAGGTGCCATGCTGCAGCCAGATTCTCCACACTCCGATGCTTCTGCTTCCGCATGAAGGCATGCTGTCGTCATGAAAAGTTCTGCATGCAGAGTGATGAAGTTGGCACTTCAGTCGAGCGTGCGTTCAGCGTTGACAAGCACATGACAGAGCGCAGCGTATAGAAATGTCCTCGTCGTGGCCAATGTCAAAAGTGGCTAATGTCCCCGCTGTCGGAAATGGTAACTTGCTTATATCAAAGATATGCGGCGAAGCTGACATTCCAAGCTTGGGATGTGCAACACTCATGGAATGCAGTACCGTTGTTTACCGTGATGAGGCCACACCAGCATCGCCTTTGAGGAACCACGGCGTGCCGGGGGATCCCGGGCTATCAGGTTCTTCTGCCACAACGTTGCTACTGACCACCGGCGCTTGAACTGCCGCAGCGGCATCAGCCTTGAGGAACCACGGTGTGCCGGGTGACCCCGGGCTGGATGGCTCCTCCTCGGCTGGTGTTTTGTTGCTCAGCGCATGTGCGTGCACATCCGTGCCACCATCTCCTTTCAAAAACCACGGAGTTCCTGGGGAGCCTGGGCTCGAGGGTTCCTCCATCGCCATGGGGAGGGGCTGTTTGTTGTCGTCTGCGGTGCCAGCATCGCCTTTGAGGAACCATGGCGTGCCAGGCGACGTAGGGCTCGGCGGCGCGAGCGCGGCAGCTGGCATCATGGCATTTGCGGGAGGGGCCGGCGCGCTTTGAGGCTCCTGACGAGGCAGGGAGCTCTTGAGACGGAGGTGGGAGGGGGGTTTGACAAGCGTGCGTGACGGACGCTCCTCATGTGCAGCCACTATCATTCTCGAGTCACCAAGCGCTGCGGCTGAGACCGAGGCTTCATACGGATCAGCGTTCGCACTGGAATCTCCGTAGTTGGCCATGATCGCGCCTGAGCTGATGATGTCGGTGTCATATGCGGAGAAGAATTGAAGTGGCGGACGTACGTTTGCTGCTTTGGCGGCTACTGCTGCAGCGTACGGGTCGGGTTCGTGGTCGTACGCGGAGAAGTAGAGAACGTTTTGCACGACGGCGTCTTCGTCGATGGCCGACGCGCCTTGCCTGCCTGTACGCATGAATGGGTTAGACTGCTCTGAGTCGTCCATGAGCAATGCTTTCTTCACTTTGAAGTACGCTGGGGTCTTGCAGTCTGTCGGTGTATATGACATGTCCTCCAACATTCCTGCAGCATGTGCTCACACTTTGGCAGCGCAGTTGCATGACCAGCTGGAGACATGTGCCGATGCAAATCGTGCCAGACTTATGATTGCGGGATGATAAGCACCTTCCAAGCCGGTATTACATCCATTGTATCCCGATAATCAAGTTGTGATGGGGCAATACAGGGGGGGTATGTGGAACAGCCTTGGAAAACGAAAGTTCATCAGACTCATCGAACCCCGACAACGAACATTCCCAGCTTCTCAAGAGCAGCAGTGCTCCACAAACTGCCATCAGACCTGGCATTGACTTTTCTATGAGCGCAACCTCAACGGGGTGTTCGTTCTTCTGTATATATGCTGACAACTAATAGATAAACGACAACAACATTGGTCCAAAGACAACGACGACAATTGCGGGTCCTGCAGAACAGCCTCGGGTGAAATGGTGATCAGGGTGCATAATGAAATACAAACCAGGTGTGACCAACTGTAAACGGATGTCTAGGGCTGTACACAAGCATAGTTGCCAACTATTAGTTGGCCGCCCATTTGTTGCATCTGCACCAACACAAATGGGTTATGAAATTAAGCATCTCTGGTACCAGACATACGCATCTGTACCGGCTTACGAATGTCGTTGCATTGGTCTCTGCAGCAAGTCAGTGCAACACGTACCTGCAGCAGCATAAAAGTCCAGTGGTGGATGCTTCGTGACTTTGCCATCCCCGAGCCCCAACACGTCGCTGATAACGCGCTGCGAGTTTTCGTCCAAGATGACATCCCCATTTGTGTGGCGGCCACCGTCTTCGAAGTTAATCGAATGCTTCCCGTTCAGATAGTCCTCGAGGGATGGCAGGGGCGCTGCAACCTTGCCGCTCGCAAGGGCGCCGAATAAGTCGTTCTGATCGCCGTTGGATGCCTGCTCCGCGTTCTTTGCCTCCTCCATCTGCATCATCTCCATGAGGGAGGGCAGCCGCGGCTCTTTGGGCTCGCCTGTCGTGGGAATGGTGTGTGTGACGTTTTGGCTTTCGTGAAGAGACACGCCCTTTTTCCCTACAGCCATGAGTGCACCAAACGTGTGACTGCAAGAGTGAATATTTCTCTCTAGAGATAGATATTGTCCCTGTGCAGTGCAGCATGCTAGCGCCTACACACAGCTTTGTTACTGCGATTCTCGATGGTGTAGCTGCTTGTCTGATGCTACCGTTCTGAGGGTACGTCTGTGATTTCCTGGCCTCTTGTTGCATTGTACGGGAGTTGGTGGAACGGCATAGATGTCTGTCTCCCGGGTCATGCATGAGCATGATGAACACCTTCGGGTATGTGTTCCGTACCCAAAGGAGTTGGTAAAAGGGAATAGTGACGTGATGATGATGTACCGTTTGTTGAATATTTCCTGCCATTATCTATGTGATGTTATGATGTACCGTTTTGCGACACTACCGCATATATACGGACACGGGCGCTCAAAGAACTTGGGAATGATGAGAATGTATCTTATTACAACACTACCGCATCCACATAGACATTGGCAACTCCAAGAACTACTTGGGAATCAGTGCTACCATTACTTTCATCTGAGGCAATGCTACCCGGTATCCTACATGCGTGGACTTTACCAACGGTTTGGAGGGAATCAAGACAATCGCAGACTGACAGACACTACACACCTGGCAATTGCTAATATGCTGCGTTACCGTGTGGTAGCTCGCCGACGATCAACGTCGGGTCGACGCTAGACACCTCACAGGTGTGCATGTGAACTCTTGGAACTGTGTGTGGCAGCTCGCTGTAGTATGCATGAACTTAGCAGTCCCGGGGAGCACAACACGTGGCCATGGAAGTTGTGGCCGAAACCAGGTGTAGTACTGCATCAGTCCCAGGAACAGCGCAAAATTGTACATACCACTGCCTCAGGATTGCGTAATAAAGTGTGACAACGCTGTCAACTTTGCTCATAGCATGTCAGATGTCTTCACCTGTCTTTTTGGCTGGTGATGCAGGTTTCAATTTCCCAGTTTTGAGTGCCGACACAATGGGCTTGTGCGGGGAACTGGCCATTTCCAAGGCGACGCCAGAAAGTTCTGATTTGGATAGCAGTCCAGAGCTCTCAGCCTTGTCTATATCCTCGTCAGCAGGATCATCAGGGTCACCCGTGTCCTGTACATGGCGGCCATCTGTCAGATCTACTTAGTCCTGGAGCTGGACACTTATTCAAATGCCAGAACATCACATAGGTCGTTGAATCTAGGATGTCAAATTGTATGTGAAAGTGCGGAGAGAAAGTTGTGGGCGGAAAATGTTGTCCCGCTAGGATGAGAAGTGAAGTGAATTGCATAGAAATCGAGAACACAACAGTTCAGGCTGTTAAAAATCGACACCAGTCCACTTTGTCAAGGCAACGTCAACAAATGTGAGCTGTTGGGAGGTTTTCGAGGCGATGGGACAATGTGCCCTACCGTCAATGCTCATGTGAGCCTCAAAAGCTGAGAGACCGTTTGGTGCGTCCCAGCATTGTCATCACTTAGCAGAATGCCGAAATTCACCTTGCGCGTCAGTGACAGGTCCATTCAAGTGAAATGAATCAATGAGTGGGATCTTCTGATGCCGAGCAAACACGTATCACACACTCAAGCCTGCAAGTATGCCGTCTATGCACCCGATAAGAGGATGTAATGGCTGCTTACCTTAGTGTGCCTACACGCGAGGGGCCGAACTCGAGCACGATTGGAGGACGCACCAGGAAACTATCCAGAGTTGATGGCTGATGCGTCCACACGGACGCGTCACTTTGGAAGCCCCCCCCATTAGGCAGTGCCTGCTGTGCAATCTGCGTCATGGCGTGGAGCTCTGTCTGCATGCGTGAGTACATTCCCTTCATCCTCAAAGCCCGCTCCTTCCATTGATCCCGTTGCCTCCTCAGCCTCGTCACAGAGTCCTTCAGCTTCTGGACCTGCTACTCCAGGAGCGAGATAAAAGGAAACAATATATTACAAGCATCACCCTCAAAGGGAGGCGCTGACATTGGGCGAGATGGCCATGGCGGCTCCCACGCCTGACTGTGAATGAGTACACCAGGTTGCAAGGAGTCAGAACAAGCTACACCAGGAGATGATAGGTGTTGATAGCACACTTTGCAACTGCGCATCGTCTCAAGGCGTGTGCACAAATTTGTGAGCCAGAATTTGCTTGGCACGCTGAGGAGGCGCGTCATGTAGAAAGAGTTCTTATGAATCTTGGATTCCACACTTTGCATTGTGTCAAGCGACCTGTGGCACTGAGCAGGGCTTGTGTGCGCCTTGAATCCACCCATGCATGACCATTCACAAGCACTGTGCATCCCAACAGGCCGTTAACTGCCACCGCACTCACAGCAGGCAAATGACGATGATGATGATGTATCAATTCGCTGACCCCAATGGCTACGCCTTAAGCCCGCTGTTGCATGAGACGTTCGGCCGCATGGGCAAGCCGGCGATGGAGCTGCTCAATACCCTGGCAACAACAGCAAGTGCTGGGGGTGACGTTACCAAGGATGGATTTGTCACCAATGCGCTACGGGAACTCAGCATCGGCCTATGTAGGGGCAATGCTATCTTGTACCGGCGTTCTCTTCAAATTTTAGCTCGTGCCAGCGGCTGCGCGTTTATGACAGGCTTGCTTATTCCAACCGCTGACGTTCAATGAGCTGTATCGCTTCGAGTGTGTTGTCTTTGTTGCTTGTTGACTATTTCCTGCCATTATCTATGTGATGTAATGATGTATCTTTCACAACACTGATTTGCGGCTCAGGTCTGAAACCCACAGGAAAGCATCCTGTGCAAGAAGAGTCGGCAACACCTCCAAAAGATCCACAAGTTGACAGGCAGTAATGGATCCCACGAGGACCTAGAAATTCAGTCCTGTAATCAGCCACTCATCCAGGTAACACTAAGTCAAATTCAAGGCCTTCAGCTAACAAATGATCTCAAAGCCCAGTAGCTGATCACTCACAATCAAGTCTCAAGAAGCACGGCGATCATACACACATGTCAGCACTGGTTTCGGATGTGAACCAGACATGCGGTCTGCTGACAATGGTATGCAAATAACGCTCTGTTGGGAACATACCGCTCCCATAGCTTCTGGTTCAATCTTCTGATTTGGCTCAGCATGGCTCTCAGAGTTTTGAGGGAGGTTCAGGGTGCTAGCTGCACTGGAGAAGGCATCGCCGTTTGACATTGCCCATTCCAACAAATGAGGATGCGCTTGGTACGTGGAAGTCAACATATTTTGAAGTACGTCAACGCGTTTCTGAGCCGCATGCAACCTGCAAAGCGCAAAGAAAATAGAAAACATATTTTCTTAACATATAAGTATAGCACACAAACACACCCACATGGATGTCAATAAACATGATTTATAGTGGCAACACAATCAGTGTGATGTCATCACTCCTTGAGAAATGTACTTGAAGACATTGCAGCAGTTGCACCAAGTCCAGCCAACCTGTTCTTTACCCTGCTAGCCAGTGCCAGAAGTGATGTGGCCCACTCGCAGCAGTTGTTTCCATGGCCATGCAAAAACGCAGCGCACCGATGGCGGACAATGACGATCTCTTTACTCTGCATGCCTTGCATAGCGTGAGCAATTTCTGCATCCACCATGGCTTGATTGCGCTCCCCAATGGCGCGTTCAAGCTGCCCTTCTACCAGGGCTTGGCTGCTTTTGAGGACCTTCACATTGCCCATCAGCTCAGCATGCCGTTTGACCTGGAGGCATAATTTCTCACCGTCATGACAGCGTGCATGTAAGAAGCATGCATGACAGCTGTTGCCCGTGGTCCTGGCACATGCGCTGCAAATTTCGCATTCTGTGTCATGACGACCAGCCCTGTTCCAAGTGCCTACATGAGCAAAGCACGGAACACAAGGCGGCACATACGTTATGTTAGATTTACACCCGTAAGCCGGCAGCATGCATGTACCAAACCATCAGCGGGAAGGCTTACAGCCCCTGAGTTAGACCGCCGGCCATGGCGGCCGCGCCGATTGTAAACACAGCAGTCTTTCGGTTAATGTGCGTTGAGTTTATCTTGCTCAGCAATGTTTCGTTTCTAGACAGATTTCAAGACATCCAGACCGTTCTACATAGGACTCCCGCAGGTCCTCCAGAGCAACACGCTTTGGCTATGACGCATGATGTTGACCATAATGTATGAACCACCGCGTGCTTCGATTTCCGTTGCATGGATGAAATGAACGATGGGTGCCTCACCAGCTGCTGCTGGTTGTCGGTCATCTCCATGAAGAGCTGTTCTTTCAAACGGCCTTCAGCGCCTTTGAGCGTTTCGCGGTACTGGTTCTCCAGAAGTAGTTGAATGCGAGCAATGTCATGCCGAGCCACCTCCCCATTGTCACCTGTCTTCTTGCTCAGGTCCATGTTCTTCGCATGCAGCTGCATCAGCTGCAAACCCGCACTGCATTGTTCAACAAGTTGCCAGGTCCCTCCCCAAGACCAGTTGCTGATCACCGGGTGTGGTCAACAATGTTTTTTTTGTGGACATCTTCAATCCGGATGGACCCAGACCCTTTGAAATCTCTACCGCAGGCAGTGACATATTTAGGGTGCATGACAGCCTCCGCTCTGGACAACGGTGCATGGTTGCGTTCATGATGTCACTGGATTTATGAGCTATTTTGAACGTTCGTGCAACGCCGTGGGCCTGCATGGGGTTCACAACGTGCGAGGCATAGAAACCCGATCTCACGGGCTTTCCCTTTCGCTTTGAAACACAGAATCATTCAAAGGATCTCTTCCCAGGCGCTGGCATGCTCTCATGTGAATGACCCCACACTCCACCTGCAAAACAAGCGCTTGTGCATGGGAATATGCGCGATGTGCATGGAGTAGACAACCAATAAACGTAAAAGACTCACCTCTGCGCGAAGGGTATGGTTCTGCTGCGCGAGGCTCTCGTAGTCGTACGTGGCCAGTCGCTGCTGCAGGTTGCACAACTCGAGTTTGAGGGCGTCCGCTTCGTACCGAAGCAAGCTCGTTTCTGTCCCATCTTTGCCAGAAGCGTAGCCTGCGACTGCTAAGCCGAACGCCTCTTGGTCGGCCAACTCTTTCGCCAGCCCTCCGCTTGCTTTCTGAGCTGCCACAAGCTGATGTGACAAATTCGCAGCCAGCAACCCCTGCAGCACAATCACAATTTGATTGATAAGCACGGCACAATCACATGTTGAGACATACGAAGCAACGTGAACGAAAAAAAATCATCGTGGCGGTTTAATACTCACGAAGGTCTTGTGGCCATGGCTTGATCATAAATGAGACATCGAATTGGATGGTGAAACACGTGCTAACGGTGGCGTGTTGGTGCTGCAACCGGACGCAGCTGGCTCATCCTCGACTGTCTGCGCCATTTACATTCTCAATCAATGACAGCAGTTGATTATCAACAATTGCAGGCCGTGTGCTGTCGTGGGATGCGTGACAAGGTGTGCCATGCGTCAAGGCCTCACCCTGCAATCCAAGGCTTGAACTGGAACTGTCCATGAGAGTCAAGCACTGCGACATAACCATATTACTTTAACAACAGTCAAAAAGCTTCTTTCAAGCACCTGTGTCTGCACGTCCGTGTTAAGTGATGTTGGAACAACTCTACCGTTGTACACACTTGTAGCAAGTTGCAACTATCGATTGGTTCGAGCAACTGATTCGCAAAGACCCAAGGCGAGGGAACGCACTTGTTTCAAAGCCTCTTTTTGCGCATTTTGCAGCTCAACAGCCGTGGCTTTGGCCTTGGCTTCTAGTTTCGGCATGTTGACACGCCTTCACTCAGCAATCGGATGAGCGCCCAGCCGAAAACGAAACCTCTTCGAACATCATTACTTGAAGAAAGTGAAGCTCAACCAGAAGCATCCAGATGCATGCGCACGTGTTGATAAAAGGTGTTGTCCCGTCCTAGAGAGGGGTGCACACTGAAACCCCAGGCAAGCTAACCAGATTGAGGCATGAAGACTGTGGCGTAGGCATCGGTTCCATATGCGGTTTCACGGTGGTGCACTTTTGCGCCAGTGTTCGTCATGTGGAAGGAGAGGGCTACGTTGCATGGGGTTGTACCCAAGGGTACCCACACTTCGTGACTATCGGAACATCGACCCTGACCAGTCAGAAACGTTCTTTGCACAAACGACGCTGTTGAAGTTGAAATAAGAAGTAATGAGATACTTTCCAGCATTGTTTGCGTATGGGTATGGCGCACAACTTTATCGAGCCAAACTTGTTTCCATGTTTGTGTCAGCTGCGTCCACGCAGCTCGCTTTTGAGTTCAATTGCTCCAACTTGGACGTATGCGTTCAAAGAAATATCGGTAGATGCACTGTGTGGCGTTTGGAAGCACATACCGTGCGTTTGTTTGCAGTTCATTACGCAAGCTTCTGTTGGACGTGCCAAACTGCAGTAGTCGTTTTGGCGCGAGCCAACACATTTCGTGCATGCACTTACTGCGTTCATCCACAGAACCCCAAATGACACAGTATGTGTTAACGTGAAAATAATTACTGGAGGTAAAGGGAACTGGAGGTAGGTCTGCGAGCCATATAGCAAGCTCGTTACGCTCGCGCCAAAGGAATTGCAAATCTCACGCCACGAGTGGAGATGGCACAGATCGGCACCAATTGGTCCAGACGTCCACGAAAACGACACCCAATGCAATCATTACAGTCCAATGAATATACAGTGACGGAACTGCGACGATTACTTGCACCACTGGAACTTGCGGGAACACCTGATATAAGCTTGAAACAATTACTGCTGAAACATTGCGTTGCACGTATGCATTACTATGATTGACAAGAAACGCAATGCTTCTTATCTCAGCTCAATCGGCTGACTGGCGAGGGTCGATGAGTGTTCCGATAGTCACAAGGGGGGACGTGCAGGGAACAGCTATCTGACGATACCAATTGCGACATTCGATGACACTTTTATGACTGACCGGCTCGTAACATGTTCTGCCCGACGTCGTTGGGATTCTCTGAGCATCGGTGGACATCTCGTTCAACCATTCTAACACACGTATGCGTGGTGACGGGCTTAAGAACATCCAGGCTGTTACATTGTGTATGATCGAACAATAGATTTTAAAGGTAACAGACTGCCACGGCTGGGTTTGGGTGCAGCTTCCTTGTACTGTCTGGGTTCGATCGATTCATAACCCGCTCACATGTGCAAGATTGGGACGTGTAATATTATGTATCGCAGAAGTCGTAGTGCCTAGTTTCGGTTGCAGCGACAACATGACATCAGTCTGATCGCCGCGTCCATCACATTGCGGACCCCCAGTGGTGAAATTTCGCATTATAATTGCACAGTCGTTGATGTCAACTGGTAAAATCATTTCGTCTTCGTCCAGTGGGCAGGCAAAGATGGATGGAGCTTTGGCTTACCCGCCTCTGCTGGTCACCACAGCGAAGTTCAAGTGCCAGAGAGAAGCCGAGAACATCAGTAAACTCGATGATCCTTCAGGCTCCAGCTTGTCTCTACCGTTGGCTGATTGCGTTTTGACGCTTGTAGCCAGCGCGCTGAAATGTGTTGTGAACGTCCGTGCGGACAACTCCCTATCCACTGTATGCAGGGACTTTCAATGGGTGACTATCTCGCTGGAAGAGGTACGCTACATGAGTTGCAGTGTTCGTGTGAATCGGTCTGGGAGGACGGACGTTGCCAGGGTTTTTTACGCAAGAAACAATTGGTCGGGACGAGTTGAATGCACTGCGCAACGTGTTATTCATAATGAACTTCCACGAGCGTATCCAGTTGAATTGTATTGTACTATGAAGCGGTTCTTAATCCCAATGTCTAGACAGGCGTCATGGCTCCTTGTCAATTTGTTAATTGCCTTGAGGCGCGACGATTGGTGTTTGTGTCGTCTCTCAAGTAATTGTGTGATTTATCGACGAAAGCCTGCAAACGGACGCATCCCAGAGCCTGCCGGTTCGTCATTCGGGACGTGTCCCACAACTCCACCTTGACGAATTTTTAGAGCATGGGTCATGGAAAAGAGGTGAAGGTGCATTTGTTCCATGAAGTAATGCTGCAACGAATGAGGTGAAAGCAACAAGCCGTGTGCGACGAGTCGGCGCTGGTGCATGCGTACGAGGACGATTCGACCGAGGTTACACAGCAATGTGTGACGAACACGCAGAGACTGCTATGATAGTAAGTGCCCAGTTGCTTCTGCAGATCATTGGCGTGAGCACTTCGGGGCCTTGGTTGACGGTCGAATATGCGCCAGCAGCATACACACGGTGGACCCAAGGCATAGATTTGTCCCCACCCCTGGCAAACATCTCGAGCGAGGTGGTGCTGTCATTGACAGTCAAGCTCAGCACCGATGAGGTACGGTCCCTCATTTTGCATGGCTGCATGCATTTATGCGCATGTCCAATTGCGAACTCGATGGTATCGAGTTGCGCCACTCGATGGTATCGAGTGGCGAATAAAGACACGTGGGATACGAGGGATGGGGTAGTAATGAGGTTAGGTAGCGCATGGCATTTGCGTGGTGTTGGAGTGCAACACCCGATTGCAAGCTTGCATGTCCACGAGACTCCATATTGTTGAGCGACTTCTGGTGTTGGTGTGTCATTGGGATGTTGATGCCCATTGGGCTCCTCCCTGCTTGCGCACTGTGCCTCTTCAGCAACAGGGCGTGCTTCTCGACTGATCTGCTTATCTGATCTGCTGTTGTTGTGGTATATGTGCAGATAATGTTGAGTGTTTCTGTACATGTCGTCGCACAGAAGACAGAATCACCATAGCTCCACCAACCACAATCGCAAGCACTCACAATTCTATATTTTGATCGTCTACATATTGCTTACGAAGTAGTCTTTGGAGTTGCCAATGTCCATGTGGATGCGGTAGTGTTGTAAGAAGATACATCATCATCATCGGACGTATCGTAATATGATTATATATGGTAGATGTGTTGTGCATGCGCACTTGCTGAGGTTTCCCCACATCAGCCAGCCATTGGTTTGAAGCAAGGGGAAGGTCATGGTTCATTACACGGTTTGCAACACGTGTGGATGTGCTGATGCTAACTGGCTGGCAGTGAAAGGCTCACAGTAGGATTCACTCGGAGCAGTCAGCTTGCAGGCATGCTTCGACATCATGGAGGCGATTCTGGCAGCCAAGATGCGCATGCTACGCCATCTGAAGTGGCTGGAGGACAGGTTGCCGCTCATCGACAAGATTTTCCTCTGCTCTGTCACCTCCAAGCCCATCACTGGGCCAGAGGTGCTCCTAGCGCAGTGCCCTGAATGGAACGTGGCCGTGGCGCTTCCTCCAGACTGGAACCGCTCCTTGAATGGTGCGCTTTGTACTCTTGAGTAATTCTGCCGTCAACAGAATCGCAGCTGGTGAAGCAACTGCTTAATTGTGGCAGGAGCTTGTTGATGGGAGTCGCAAACTTGGGTTTTTTCTGGTGTGGGCCGTTGACGTACGCAGACTTGCAGACTCACCATCCCAAGCAGATCGTGTGAGCTCCAGATTGACCCCATACTCACTGTGCACATGCCAGCATCTGCGATGTGCCACGTGAAGCAGTTTGCTTGTTGGGTGTCTGGGAAATCAGGCAGATCCAACGATGCCCCCGTTGGTAAAGTTTACGCGATCAATGCCATCAGCTGAGTGAATGCAGCTGCAGGGCACTCAAAACAGCGGAAACAGAAGCCATGGGGAGATTTTGGTGACATTGATGCCCATTTGCGCATGAGGTGTATTCAGTAGCCGTAGCAAGGTTGCGCATATATGTGTGTGCAAGTGCAAGCCATGCAGATAAACGCAGCAAGGGTTGCAAGCCACACCTTGATGCATGTGTGCTCAAGTATAAGCAGTTGAGGGCCCCTACGAGTGTGTGCCTAGCAATACTGCAGAAAGACCCGTGAGTTGTGAATTCCATCTCCATGGTAAGTGTTGCAGCTTAATGTTGCGGATGAGAATTTGATTCACTGCTCATATTCAACTGATTAGTTGATGTCTTGCAGGCGATGCGAGTGTGATCACACCGGGGGGAACTATCTCCATCTACATGCAGACTCACCTCGGTCATAGCGTGGTCCATCTCACAGCGTCAGCGCTCGAGGGGCGCCTCTCGGGCGCACCAAAGGACAACGACGTTCTCGCTTTGTTCGCCGAGCCATGCCCACTTATTCAAACAACCGTTGCAGAGCTCGCCAAGCACAACTCAGCCACATACTACACTGGCTCGGATCTGCAGGCCAAGCTGATCATGCGGTGGATGGACATCTCGCCATCGACTGGGGTTGAACGCGCTTCGGGACCTTCCCCAGCGACGATTCTCAAGGCCCCGGAGGCTGTGGAAACAACCGCAGGTCCCCTCGACAGTCCTGTTATAAAGGCACCAGGGCCTGGGTTGACGACGCGCCACCTGCTAATCGCGCTCTCGTTCCTCATTGCCACGTTGGCCATGGTTGTGCATCACTTTATCAAGCAAGGTGAGCATCATATCCCTCGACTTATATCTCGTAGGCGTGCAGTTGCATACTACGAACCACACTCACGGCCGCTCGTGTTGAAATGCATGGGAAGGGAGTTTTGCTGGCTATTTTGCATTTACTCTTGCAAACAGTGCCTGCATCGCACCGTTTGCGGAGAAGTTCGCTGCTCTGCAGCACAGGCATTAGAGTGTTGTTCAACGAAGTAGTTGTACCTTTGTCTGGTTGGCGTTAGCAGCGCCGCAAGTGCACTGCGTGCAGCATACGTGGACGCAGCACGGTCGTAACAATATATCTCATCATCTGAGTCAACAGTGGCTGTGTGCAGGCAAAATGTCGTCCGGCTTTCTCCTGCTGGACCTTGCAGCCGGTGTCAGTTTGTGTGGCATGGCTATCTCCTCCCTGCCAATCCTTATCTCAGGTGCACAGGAGGCTGAGCAGGCAGCGCACCATGCTGTCGCCCAGCCTCAGTTGACAAGCGGTGAGGCAGGTTCCAGCGAAGGCCACACAGCGCAGTGGGCTCTGATGCTGCTGCAGGGAGATGTGGTTGAACGTGATGTGGAAGCAGAGATCCAGAGCGAGTCGCATGAGGGTGCACCCTCCGTAGAGGACTCTGCACGTGCCGAGTCCGAAGACGAAGTGAACCAGTGCGCATCTCCTGTACTTGTGTTCTGTGACCCGGTAATGCCAATGTGCTATGCTGTGCAGCAGCTCATAGGCACAGGCAGTATGGCTTCATGTGAATTGGCCTATTTTATATTGGGTAAGGGCTGGGAATTTGTGGCCACATTTACATGCACGCTCATGCTCCTTGATTGTCATGTGCGGCTCATCTCCTGCGCATGCCTCGGCGAGACTTGCATCATTCGTTGCAGTGAGAGGCTAGGGTTTAGGCGCATTCGTGGCTTCTCATCAGCAGCGGCAATGACCCTTGGAACATGCGCTGTCCCGGCGCGCTTGGAATATGCCACCGTGGTGCTGTGCTGCTCCTGCACCGTGAAGAACTTGCAGATTACTTTGCGCGATTAAAATGCGTGAGCTCAATGCTGTGGCTGGTGACTTGTTCACAGGTTGATAATCGTGTTTTGCTTATTCTGTCCTGCAGTTGGTCTGCGAACGGTACTGGTGTCCTCGCAATCTTGTCAAGCTGCAAGCAAGCTCACACACGTGACTGTAAGAAAAATGCAAGTCGCGAGGCGGAGCATCCTGCACCCTGGAAGGATGTGCTGAACCACATGACCCATGCATCGTTGATTTTTTATGATGTCGCTGTAGAGGCAGAACATGTCTTTGTCAGCGTCTGGACCAGGTGCTCTGAGCAGGGCAGCAGGAACAGACGCTCATGTCAAATGTGCATACCTCAAACTCTCGATCCTGTTGTCGCGGTGGCACCCATTGTCATAAATTCCAGGCCAACACTCCGTCCAACATCATTTACTTACATTTGCCACCCATCTCCCTCTCGCGGTCTCGATTTATCACCGAATTCTCTGTGGTGTTGAAGTATAAAAAAGGGGCAGTGTGTGTGTGGCTTCAGTGCATACCCCATGTATCGACATACAGCACCACGGCTTTCGTTCACAACTCTGATTGCGGCATTGCAGGGAGGATGAGGGATGTGTTCCCGAGCGCAAGACTTCTGCGCAGCGCCCTCTGTACAGGATGAGAACTCTGCAGACGAGCGCACGCTTGAACAGCATCGATATGGACGTGGCCCCTGCCTCACCGCAGAAGCGCCAAAGCACAGCGCAGCTCATACCCGATGATGCCAAGAAAGAACTTGTGAACCTGTTCTCAGAGCCCCATTGGCAGCCTCCCGCTGTGGATGATGGCTTGGTGGAAGACATGGTTCAGCGCTTCTACATCGGCTGCAAGCAAGATGTGCCTGAGGCGAAGCGTCGTCTCCTCATCACAAAGGTCCGCCCCTGCAGTTCCTATGCGCGTGGGATCCCAGGTGACATCTATTGTGTTCACTACCACATTTGTGTGGTGTGAGAAAGTGGTCTTGGTTGCAAGAAGATGTTTTGTTTGACCTTGACCTAATGATTTGCTTGCTTTTGGGCTGTTCTGAGTTCGGTGTTTGCATGCTCGCATTTCTTTTGACTGAGAACCTATATGCGTGCCGCATCCCTGGAGCACGCACAGGCAGATGTTGATGGCGATGTGGCCATCGTTGTGTCTGTTGTCGGAATTTTGAATGTGACTTATATTCAGCACATCTGTGAGGATGTTTGCATTCTCATGCTAAATGCTAAGATTGTTTTGTGTGTGTGAAGTCGTTCAGGGAGGAGAAGGATGTCAACAACGTGCTGAAGGAACCTCAACCTCACTTTTTCGAGTTCAAAAGAGTCTATCCACACGGCATCCTCAATTGCAAGACCAGAAGTGGTGCGTTGGTCGAGATGGAGCGTGTGGGGGGTGTAAGAAAGGCGTTTGATACGATGATGGCACAGAACATTCCCAAGTCGGAACTCATGAAGCACATGCTCTTCCTGAGCGAGTACTACAACGTCCAGGCGGACCCAAGGCCGATGCCGGATGGTAAACTCCTCAAGATTATGGACATCGAAGGCCTCGGCATGTACGACGTGTTTGGACACATCTTCAACTTCCTCTATGAGGTCCGCTTCTGCGTCGGGTTGTCAATGTGTGGCTGAGATATGTTAGCCGATGGTTTGAACGCAGAGGATGCGTTGTCTTTGTTGGATTGAGAACCAATGGTGCCTGGAATATGGTAGCACAGACAACCTGTATGTGTATGCCGCTTGGGCTTGGATGTCTGGACACACTAGTTGTGCCGTGCTACATTCGGCTGCTACTTGATCTGGATTTTAAGTGTGATGTATGAGGACATACCAGTGGACATAAGGGGCTTGCATCGCATGCAGCGATGTTGCACCATTCACCATTTTGGTTGCATCAGGAATGAGACAGGAACGGTTGTCTGCAGTGCACGAACATCGGGACCATTGCATTACCCTGAGCGCTTGCACAGCATGCTCATCGTCAACGCACCAACGTGGATAAATATGCTGTGGAAGGCTTTTCTATACACCTGCAATCGAGTACGCTCTCTACTTCTGCTTTGTTGTCCCCATCTGGCTACCAAGCTCAAATTCTGGTAAGAAAGTGCACTGAGTATGTGGTATACGTGGCACTTGGTGTGGTGCTTCCAACAAACTCACATCTGTTGCTGTATCACATTACTGTTTGTCTTTTTACTATGCCCTCCTTTCGCTTGCGTTCGTGGTATCTCTCATTCGCTGCGATGATGTTCAACAGCATGAATAGCACACTTTCATAAGCAGAGCAAGAGCCATGATTGACCCTGCTTGCTTTGTTGCTTGTAGTAGGAGATGCATGAACACCAGGAGGTAGCATGTAGCAGTTTGGCACATGCGCGGAGAGTGATGTTTGATAATGTTTGCAGCCCAGCCACTCGAGAGCGTATTCAACTTTGCGGCAGCAGCAAGTCATCGATTTTGAAGATGATGTCTGCTGAGTTGGATATCGATTGCATACCAGAGCGATACGGAGGCAAAAACACCTGCAAACTGGAGGACAGCCCACAAGAGCAAGCCCTCTTCGATTTTGTCAGGAACCTGAATAAGAAACATGGCGTGACTGCGTCATGATCAAGGCTAGTAGACACAGCCTTACATCACACATATACAATTATGAAGCATCTACAAGCTGTTGAATATTGAAGAGTATATGTTCTATAATAACATTGCAATCAGCAAATCCAGGGATGAGGGGTCATATAGGCAACTGTCACGAGGAGTACTGTCAGGCAGTGACCATGATTTCCTTCGTAACCTCTTTCATTATGAAGTGCCGTTATGTAAAGAAGAAACACAAGGAGGTCTAGATGTGGAAGTGCACACAACATTTCAATGTAGTACATTTCCCCCTTTATTCAACACTTTCATTGCTATATCAAAGACAGGTGTGTTGTTCCCATGCAGACATATTGGTACTATGCGTTGATGTGTGCTGCTTTTGTCTTCCACACATTGCGACTTGCTTTGTATATGCAAACATATGTCTGAATATCTTCACCATTCAGTCACTGAATGGCAATGGCATGACACAACTCTGTCGTTCCTGTGAGGCTTTTGTCATATGTAGAATCTCATTTGCAACCATATTGTATACAAGTGAAAAAGTAAAACAATTACAAAACAAGTGGACTTTGTGTGAGCCATGTACATGAGACAACAGCGAAGTACAACTTCCAAGCACAACCGTACAGCAATCACAAACAAGTGAACTCTAAGTGAGCCATGTACATAAGTTACATGATTTTTTAATGTGCATATGAAAACGATGCCGATACATATCTGTTCCACCAATACATATCATAAAACAAAGAACATACTATCATTGCAACCAAATCTGGACATGCATTGGGAGAAGAGACAACGTTCCCATTACTTGCTACATCATGAAAGTTGTGGTTGCCCCTGATATCAAGAATAAGCAATCAGGCATTCTCGATGCATGAGCAGTTTGCGGCTCTTGCGCCCATAAAACGAAGAAACTATAACACATGGCTGCAATGGGGCAGTTTCCCTGGATGTGCACATCCATACACATGGCTACCAGCCCAAGTTGTCAACGGCGATCTGGGCGAGGTGTGTTCAATAAAAGGACAATGAAACCTAGTACAGGCTTGCTACCCCAGCTATGCTTCAACCATTTGGCAAGAGTTCTCAATAATCAGCAGAACACTGGCTTACCCGCGTGCTGCTCAAACGAGCAAACTGCCGCCGTGTCCTAC